>NC_057741.1:38154336-38169566 GCF_004010195.1 Chiloscyllium plagiosum
GGTTGGACCGAAGGGTCTGTTTCCATGCTGTACATCTCTATGACTCTATACCTCTTCTTCAAATAATGAAGTGGGACCATTCCGATCCACCTGAGTCTTGAATCTGAAAGCCTGCGCTCTGACAGAGCAGTCCTTCCCTCAGTACTGAGCTGCATTGGGAGTGTCAGCCCACAGATTGTGTTCAGATCTCTGGAGTGGAGCTTGAATCACAATTGTGGGCCTCATAGGCAAGAGTGCTACACACTGAGCAACAGCTGACACCTAACTCAGACATGATGTGTCTGCAAATCATTGCTGGAATTTGCAGAATTTTTGACAAACCGTCACCGTTTGCCCTCTAACTCTGATTCAAATTCAGAACGCACCACAAGAGCAAATTAACATGGAAACCCTGAAGTTCCAGTTTGCTGTTCACTATTTTGCTGTAGGTTGCCCACTACACCCTGCCACCCCAGAACCCCTCATTAGCAATTAGCAGCATTTTAGTAACGCTCTTAAAAGCCCTATCGAAAAGTTATGCCTTGCTCAATTATATGTAAATATGAACTGACCGACAACATCCGCTGAGCCAAAGGCTTAGAGTCATAGAGATGTATATCGTGGAAACAGACCCTTCGGTCCAACCTGTCCATGCTGTCCAGATATCCCAACCCAATCTAGTCCCACCTGCCAGCACCCGGCTCATATCCCTCCAAACCCTTCCTATTCATATATCCATCCAGATGCCTTTTAAATGTTGCAATTGTACCAGCCTCCACCACTTCCTCTGGCAGCTCATTCCATACACGCACCACCCTCTGTGTGAAAAAGTTGCCCCTTAGGTCTCTTTTAAATCTTTCCCTTCTCATCCTAAACCTATGCCCTCTACCTCTGGACTCCCCCACCCCAGGAAAAAGATTTTGTCTCTGAAAAGCTAATTTTATGTTTGGTGAATGTTTTTAAGTTATGATTAATTCCCGGACTTCTTAAGCTAAACTTAGTAGACACTGAGTTTTCCCCACGGTGTGCCCTTCCCAATCTGCTGGGGCTAAAGTAACAACAGAGGTATGAGAGGCTTTAAAGTGTGGAATTGGATTGATGGATTAAAACTAAACTTGTCACAAACATTTAAATCTTGTCCATTTCAGTATAAATACCCTGTTACAACATGTTTCAATCACTGCCTGACAGCCTCACTGGTGCTGAATATTAATTGTTCCAAATGTAGAGACTCATTCCTGTAGATTTTAATGGTTACTGATGACTTTAGAAATGAAACATTCACCATATAACATTATTTTGTTTTCCCTTTCTGTCTCTCTCTTTATCCTTTCTTCTTTCATGTTCTTAGATTCTCTTTGTGCACCTGATGTGACAATGAATTCTAATTAAACAATTCCCTCAGACCTTATTAATTTCATTATCATTCGGGCCAATTGTTCAGGGATATACAAAGTTTCTTGTCCTGTTCACTCAGGTGGCCTGCTTCCCTCTCTGTGACACTGTCAGCTAAACATTCCAAAGAAATTTTAAAATTCTAAACCTGTCTAATGTGCTCTTAGGTGCCCTGAGGCAACAAATTATAGCCCCTTCATTGTTTTATTTATTTATATATTTTATGTTTCTGTGTGTCAGATTTTGCAGGCAGCAGTCTGATTTGGTAGGAATCTTTTTGAACTCTTGGAAATACTTAACCGTAATAAAATTTCCACGGGAAGTTCTTGTTTGAGATTGATCCATGACAGCACATTAATAGCATCCTATTATGTTACATAGCTGTCTTAAAATGATAAATGCTAACATCTGATAAATGACTGACTCTACTAAGACACAATTTGCTGATTAGTGAGGTATGAAGCAAGCCATGTACAGTAAGTACACTAGGGCTACTGAGGAGAAAGAGAATCATCTAGACCACATTTCAGTTCAGTAAAACAAAATCGTTTTGAAGGATGGAATTTGATAAAAGAACCAGTGTAAGGCTGTGAGAAAAGCAGCTTAGAAAATTATATTTAAAGGTTAGTAAATGTTGGGACATGGAATAATTCTAGTCTAGTCTACAGCCTGGGTATGCAATAACTTTATACTCATCCAAAAGACAGTGCCTCCAACAGTGAGCACTCCTGAGTACTAAGCATGATATCAAGGGAAGATTTGCAACATGGTGGGTCACAGCACTAATTTACAGATATTTAATGCATTTTTTAATTAGTCTGATATGCATGATGTGGAGGTGCTGGTGTTGGACTGGGGTGGACAAAGTCAGAAGTCACACGACACCCGGTTACAGTCCAACAGGTTTATTTGAAATCACAAGCTTTCAGAGGATAGCACTTTTGTCAGGTGAAGTGAGAGGGAAGCTCACAGAAAACAGAATTTATGGGCAGAGAAATCAAAAGATCATACAAATGGTGTGAGTGAAGTGTCAAATAATAAATCTCTGCAAATGATCAAGTGTGTTAGACGGTGTGAATAAAGTGCCAATAACTGAATACCAACCAAAAGGATGACCTATAAACCGACTAAATGATTCATGAGGTTAAGTGCATGACCTGTAAAATGCATTTGAATAAGTACTTGGGAAGGTGCAAATGAATTTACAAGGATAAATCCAGAAATGTGTAGTTATTATGATCATGGAAAACTGAAGCTCTTTTCTTTGCAAAAGAGAAGGGTGAGGGTGACCTGATAAAAGTCTTCAAAAATTATGAAGGAATTCAATAATGTGGATGACATACTTTGGAAGTCCAAAACCTGGCTGTTAAATGAAATTCAAAATTTAGGAGAGACGTCTTTTCACAGAGGATGGTGGCAATGTAGAACTGGTTCCCACAGGGCATATTGAGGTAAATAGTGTAGATGCATTTGAGAGAAAACTAGATCAACATGTGAAGGGAAAAGGAATAAAAGAGTGTGCTGCTAGGGTAGAGATGGAGGGTGTTTGTGTGGAGCACACATTGGCCTCACCCAGTGGACCCACTGCACTGAAAGATAACTATTCTATTCAGTGTGTATATAATGTCATATTCCCAAACTGTGTCAAAGCACTGAGGGCATTGCAATCTATTCAGGATAGCCTCATTTAGAAAAGCATAGAATTGCTAACCATGAGGTGCAAAATACTTCCAAATTCAGAGTGAGAGGCAAATTCTACCAGATAGCTGTCTGTTCTCGTATCCACATTTCTGCTAATATTAGACATCATTTTCCAAAGGTATAATGTTAAGTTACCACCTCTTTACCCACATTACACAGAATATAACAGCGCAGAATAAGGCCATTCAGTCCTACATGCCTATGCAGTCTCTTTGAAAGAACTATGCAATTAGGCCCTTACTCTTTCCCTGTCACTGTGCAATGCTTTTTGCCTTCCTTGTACCCCTCTTGAAGGTTACATTGGAATCTGCTTCCACTAACTGTTCAGGTTCTAGATCACAACAAGATTATTTTCTTCTGATTTGTTGACCAGTTACCTTAAATCTGTGCCGTCTGGTTAGCAGCCTTTCTGCCACAGAAAATAATTGATGCTTTTGTACTCTATCAAAATCTTCGGTGACTTTGCATCAGCATTCTCTCTAAACTGTGCAGCCGTGCAGATAATTGAACCCTGAATGTCTGCACAGAAGAAAGCAAAATTAGAGAGAATGTAGGTTGGAACAATTTTACATCTCCCTTTACCTTTCTCTGAGTAGAACTATCCCTGCTGCTGAATACTCTCCAGATGGTATTAGTTAGCACTGTCAGCTTCCTCCAAGCTGAGCTCCTTCAACTCCAGTCAAATGTCCACGTGTAAACCTGCAGAGAATGTGCATGCCTCCAATAACTGGAGCTGCTTCAATCATGTCAACATTCAGGAGTCATACGATGTGAGGAATTCCATCAAGGACCTCGGAACTTGCAATGATGACTGGTTTCTATCCTTCTCAGCTTTGAACTGAATGCACAGCTTCTAACATAAGGATTGTTTGATTGCTATCAGATATGGGAAATAAAGTGTTCGATTTTAAAATCACGTTTCACAAACGAGAATAGTGCAAATTGATTGAAGCAACGAGAGGAGTATTGAAGTGCTGTAAACCAGAGGTCATAGTTACAGTGTGAGGGGGGCGGGCAGAGATGTGGAGGAATTACCTCTCTCAAAGGGTCATGAATGTGTGGGATTCACTCTCCCAGAGTATGGTGGATGCTGGGACATTGAGTAAATTTAAGGAGGAGATAGACAGATGTTTGATTAGTAACGGGTTGAAGGGTTATGGGGAGCGACCACGTAAGTGGAGTTGATGCCGAGATTAAATCAGCCATGATTGTGGAGTAGGCTCAAGGGGCTGAATTGCTGACTCGTGCTCCTAGTTCTTATGTCCTAATTATGTTCTAAAGTAGGAAATGTGGCAAGCTCCCACAACAAAAAATTAAATAATACTCAGCTACTCTGTTTCAGTTCAATTGAATAAGACAACATGGAGAACTGCCATACCCTTCATCAAAATAATATTGTGAGCCCTTGGTTAAATGTCTTATTCAAAATATTATGGTTTCAACTCCTGAACTTCCTCAGTGCTGCAAAGGATGTCAGTCACATTATCTGTGTTCAAGACTTCAGACCTGTGGGGCTTGAACCCATAATCTCTTGACTGAGAGAAGGTGGTTTTAACAACTATGCTAAGACTGACAACTTGACCTGTGTTATTTTGCTCAAAAAGCACACAATCTGCAGGCTGTCAACGCAGTCAATTCAAGTAACATTTTATAAATTCCTACTTTGGAAATAGAACCAGTCTGACTCAAGATTGGGATACAGACAGACTCTAACCTCACACCTTTAATGTGTTGTCTGAGCTGAGATGTCACCTTTTGTTATAAAACCTTAAGTTATCTCAAGAATGTGACTTAAAAGAAGTTCTGGAATTTACATATTAATGAACCGAAACCTGCAAGACATGCTAAAAGATGAAAGACTTAACAGCAATCTAGGTTTGTTCAATATATCGTATCAGTTGCATGACACTGTGGGCTTTTGCTATAAATTCTGTGTCTTATGATCCTGCTCCACAAGTATGTGATGAAGGAGCAGCCCTCCGAAAGCTAGTGCTTCCAAATAAACCTGTTGGACTATACCCTGGTGTTGTGTGATTTTTAACTTTGTCCAACCCAGTACAACACTGGCACCTCCACATTATTTTTAGTCAACATCAATCATTTTTTGAAAAATCACAGGAAGTATCAAGCTATGATGATGAATCCAGTTTCAATCACAGCAGAATCAGAGTTTCTCATTTCTGCCCTCTGCTACTTAAATTCTTACTGCTAATAAACTGCCAAAGGGGCAGGCAAAGGTTTCACATGTTCCTGTCTCTCCCCATCACTCCACCTTCTGACACAGCATTGGGTGATACAGGAACTGCTTCTTCGTTAATCATTGAACCACAGAATAATACAGTGGGAAGAAGGCCATTTGGCCCATTGAGTCAATACTAGTTCTTTCAAAGAGAAATCAAAGGAGTTCAATTTCTTTGCCCTTTCCTCTCCCAAAAATAGTAAAGTTGTTATCCAATTCTTTTTTGAGAGTTCTGATTGAATCTGTATCAAGCAGTACATTCCAAATTCTACCCAGAATTACAAAAATTAATTCTGTAAAAAAAAGGTTTGTCTATATTGCATCTCTGGTAAACTTTTCCAGCACCACTCTAATCTTGACTCTCATCTCCAGCATCCGCAGTCCTCACTTTCGCCCTTTTCTTTAGTCCATCATCATCATTATTTACCACCAAAGATTTGAAATAGAACTTACAAGCAGTGCAAAAAAAATGGTTTGTGCATTTTCTGTTTCAAGAAAATGCTTTTTTTTTGCTGCATTGTAAATAGAGACTGAAACTGATAGCATAGAAAGTGTCTGGGTAAACTGTTTGGAAATGTTAGAATTCAGCTTTGTGAAATTTTTGAATTAATTGATGTCTATTTAATGTTTGGTGAGAGGAGGGGGTGATAGAGGTGAGGTTTGGGGGTGGGGAGTGGTGTTAATTGTGGCAGTAACACTGTCTGTCAGAAAGCCTGAGCAAGGACATGTAGCTCTCCAGTTGTCACCTGTTGACAGGCATTGACTCTGCTATTAGACTTCCTGTCAGATGTGACTGTCACTTTTCCATGACCAGAATCCATAGGCAGCAGACGAGTAGTGACCGCCTGGAAAAGGAGACCGTGGACTACACAAGCCCCAAACAACCTTCTGAACATTCATTACATCACTGGGCTGGGGCCAGTTCATTTTCTCCTTGTCTTGGATTAAGTGCAGCTGCTGATTTGGGCATTCTAATTGTGCAGCATGACATAAACTGACCTGTGCACCTATATTAGTCCAAATGATTATAAACCATATTAACTCATACATCTCTTGCACAGGAACATAGAATCACAGAAACATGTCTGTACTGATTCCTGATAGAGCTCCCCAGCTGGTCCCACTCTCCAGCCCTGTCGCTGTAGCTCTCTAAGCTCATCCCTTTCAAAGACAAACACAGCTATCTTTTGAAACCTCATATGGAATCCACCTGCACCACTCTCCCAGGCAATCCATTCCAAATCCTAATAACTCTCTGAGTAAAGAAATTTCTCTTCATCTCACTCCTAGCTCTCTAACTGCCAGTCTTGAAATTGTGACCCCTGGTTATTGACATACTAACGAGTAGAAACAGACTTTGCTTCTTTACCCTGTCAAAATTGTTCATTATTTTGAAAACCTCAATAAAGTCACCACTTAATCTTCTCTACTCCAAGGAGAATAAACCTAATTTCTCTAATCTTTCCTTGTATCTAAAATCCTCCATTCCCGGTACCATTCTAGTGAGTCCTGTTTGCACTGCCTGGAGAGTTTTAACATTCTTCTTTCAATAAGGTGCCCAGAACCAAACACAATACTCCAAATGTGATCTAACCAACGATTTGTGGAGGTGTAGCATCACTTCCTTGCTTTTATACTCTATGTCCTATTTATAGTCCTATAAACCTTCTTAATAACTGTTTCAACTTGCCTGGCTTCCTTCAGAGAATCATGCACAAGGACGCCAAGGTCCCTCTGCTCCCACACTCCTCTCACACTTGTACCATTGAGTCTGTATTGCCTCTCCCTGTTTCTTCTACCAAAGAAGAATTACATCACATTTCTCTGCATTGACATTCATCTGCCAATTTTATTTTGCTTATTAAATAATAATGAAAAAGAAATATATAAGCTTGCTTGTGTCCCTCCCTTTTTAAACTGTAATAGAAGCTGAAAGCATTATTTTATCAGAGAAAAGTGAGGGGATGCAGATTTTGCTAAACATTACACAGTGATTACAATGCTGATCTTATTGTGTCAAATAATGAACTGGAGGAGGGAAAGGAATTTAGGCAAGACTAATAATAAACAGAAGGATCAATGGTAAACAGTTTATTATAACTTAAAGAGTATTAGCTCATTTGGACAATGCACTGCAAAAAAACTGTCGACAGAATCTACTTAATTGGAATCACTGCAAACTACAATCACCAGAACTCACAACAAAAGTTGCAGCAACCCCTCCTGATGAAAACAGGATTATTTTCCTAGCAAAATTCATATTATGTATCGTGCAACAGGTTTCAAAGATTTGGCATTGAAATAATTGACTCAAACTGTTTTGCATTTCCAGGCTCAGAAATTGTCATCCTTTTCAGCGTTATTGTTTTCTGTTTTGCACGCAGCTATGTTCACCATATCAGTTTCAATAATAATCTCGAATCACTTTGTATTGTTGCCAATTTGCTTGGATTGCATTAAGCACATTGTGTATCTGGGAGCAATGTCGGAGAAGCTATCTCTGAAAGTCTCCATGTGGGACACATCTGCTACCCAACATTAGTTAATGCTCTTGTAAGTTTTAACACAGGAACATGAAATCCCTGTTTCCTTGGACAGCGACCAATCTTCTTTGAATTTCTGCCCATCCGAGTGTGCTGATGGATAGAATGAAAAATAATACCCTCCGTACAAAAATTGTACACTCGGTTACAGGGATTTGGCTGTCAGCTGCACAGTTCATTAACTAAAATCCTACTGGGAATTCTGGATGTCGGATTTGAAGTCCAAGCAAGTGCTTTCCAATAAATGCTGAGGAAAGCTAGGATCATGCCTTACTTTAATCCTTATGGTAACTAAAGATAGCGAAGAGCAATAAACACTATTGTGGTTTATTTGCAATCTGGGTAGCAGTGACCTTTTCCCAGTTGTTGTCATTTAACTCTAAGAAGTGCTGTTCAGTAGCCAATTGCTCAGTACATTTTTGAAAACATTTGTGGAGTTCCTGGTGCATTGCTCCTTTAATATAACACATCGATGTGTTCCAAAACCAACAAGTGCCTTCACCATCGTAAAAACCTGAAACCACTTCATGGGAGCTTTGTCAAAGAAAAGAACACATTGTCACTGGTCCACATAAGGAGATATCAGGATGAGTGACAAAACACTTAGTCAAAGGGATGTATTTTAAGGAGCAAGTTAAGAGATAGCTCTAGTGGGATATTCTAGAATTTAGATCCTAGACAGCCAAAATCAGGGATTATTCCAAAGGTCAGAGTTCATTTTCAGAATTGAACTGAAGGACTGCTATTAAAATATACCTAAACATTTGAATTCACTGGTCTTGGAATGCTTTTACTCCAGCCGTGGTATGTAATAGTCTAGAATTTGCACTGCTGCTCGATCTGGGAAAGGTAAGTGAAGCAAATTGAGAATCCCTCCTCTAGCTCTTTTCCCTTCCCTCATTCCAGTGTTTGGTCAAGATCTGACCTGAAGTTTGGGCTAAATTTATAACCTTGACATTGAGCTAATGCAAAGGTGAAGCCATCTTGGATTGAATGGGAGCCAACATGTGGCTAGTTTGATAGCATAAACACTTTGGTGTAACATTTTGCACATATTACTTCATAAAAATATTCAGCCTATCAAAAAATAAGGTGAACAGTTATAAAAATGTTAATTTGGAATTTCCTGGGCATGTAACAAAAAGCTCTGTCTTCAGTATTGATGTACAGGAGGGTTGTCAACTCAGACTGTGCATGCTCCTGAGGGTTTCATCACATGACCTCCTCCTGCCCATCACCCCAATACAGGTCATTCTGCTATAACGCACGATTCAGGAATGTGAATTTGCTGTAGTGTGATTGATGAATTGGGGACACTGTTTCTAAAGCATGAACTTTTAAAACATGTATTGGCTGTTATGTGATTCCATCGCCAACACTTTAAGCACTGTTTCTAAAATGCGATTTTTCTATAACACGGGATTGCATAAGAACGTTACCATTGCATTATAGAAGGACACGCCAGTATCGCCATTGGTTACCTATCATGTCCTTACTCTTGACATCCTGCCTTTCACACCAACTGGGCAGTGAACAATCTCTTCCTTATTTGATTGTGTGGGCACCACTAACCGCTGGCTTAAAGTGGAGAGGATCTCCAAGAAGATTGCACATATCAACACAGACATCAAGTTTCTGCAGAACTGCAGGAAAGCGGGAAAGATTCCAAAAGGATGACAGATCACGAACCCACTCAAGTCGACCTACAACACAGACGACGCAGAGGGACTTTGCCACCACATCGCTCACATACACCTCAATCATCTCGTGCACCAACACTGCAGCAGGTAGCATAACCTTGAAATTAGGATGGAGTCCACACTCCCAGCCTGCACTCAGGATACAGTAGTACAGGCAAGGCGACAAAACTACACCACGTACATGCACACCAAGAACAAGAAACTGGAGAAACTTGGCATCACCACCAGCCAAGCTCCCCCGGCACCACAGTTGAAAATGTTATCACCACGGGGAAATCAGTTGTCAACTTATTGGATCACACCCTTCAACTGGAAGAGATTGAAGTTCTTAGCAGAGGGCTCAATTTCTGCCCCACCACCAAAATGGACCCCATGGATCTTGCAGCAGACACAGAGGAATTCATCAGCTGAATGAGACTCTGGGAATTCTTTCAAGGTGTCAGCAGTGATCCCAACGAGACTGACGAACTGGAACAGTCATCACAGGGATCCACAGAGGAGCAACCAAAGGAGGAGTCCATTTAGACCTCACCAGAGGCCGCTGCCCTGGGCTTGACATGTCTGCTCAAACTGTCAGAAAGTATGTAAATGCCAGATTCATCAGCCTCACCCACAAGGTAGAGCAAAACATCACCTGATCACAACGCAATGCCATCCAGGCTCTCAAAACCAATCACAACATTGTCATCAAACCAGCAGATAAAGGAGGAGCCATCATCATTCAGATAGAACAGATTACTGTAAGGAAGTGTACCGACAACTGAACAACCAGGAACACTACAGGCAACTACCAGCTGATCCGACCAAAGAACACACCTGTGAAGTAAAAACATTGATCAGAACTTTGGATCCAGTCCTTCAGAGTTCCCTACATGCCCTCATCCTATGTACTTCTCGCATAGGCGGCTTCTACTGCCTTCCAAAGGTACACAAAGCCAACACACCAGGACACCCCATCGTATCAGGCAATGGGACCCTGTGTGAGAATCTCTCTGGCTATGTCGAAGGCATCTTGAAACCCACTGTACAGGGGACCCCCAGCTTCTGTCGCAACACTACTAATTTCTTACAGAAACTCAGCACCCATGGACCAGGCGAAACCGGGATCAATGGACGTATCAGCACTTTACACCAGCATCCCCAACAATGACGGCATCGCGGCAACAGCCTCAGCACTTAACGCCAACAACTGCCAATCTCCTAGCACTGTCCTACAACTCATCTGCTTCATCCTCAACCACAACACTTTCACCTTTAACAACCAGCTCTTTATCCAGACACATGGAACAACCATGGGGACCAAATTTACACCTCGTGCACAGGTTTGAACAAGACTTCTTTTCTGCACGAGTCCTCCAACACTATAAACCTGATATATTAACGACATTTTCTTCCTCTGGACCCATAGTGAGGAGTCACTGAAACAACGACACAATGATATCAACAAGTTTCATCCCACCATCAGACTCACCATGGACTATTCTTTAGTATCTGTCTCATTCTTGGACACATGCAACTCTCTCAAGGATGGACACCTCAGTACCTCACTCAACCACAAACTCATGGATAACCTCATGATGCTGCACTTCTCCAGCTTCCACCCGAAACATATTAAAACAGCCATCCCCTATGGACAAGCCCTCTGCATACACAGGATCTGTCCGGATGAGGAGGTATGTGACGGACACCTGAGGATGCTCAAGGATGCCCTCATAAGAACAGGATACAATGCTCAACTCATTGACTGCAGTTCCGACATGCCACAGCAAGGAACCGTAATGACATCCTCAGGAGACAGACATGAGCTGCAACTGACAGGGCACTCTTCGTTGTCCAGTACTTCCCAGGAGCTGAAAAGCTACGCCATGTTCCTCGCAGCCTGCAATACATTATGGATGAGAATGAGTACCTCGCTAAGACCTTCCCATGCCTCCACTTCTGCCTTTAAACAACCACCAAACCTTAAACAGACGATTGTTTGCAGCAAACTGCCCAGCCTTCAGGACAACGTTGACCACAACACTGTACAACCCTGTCACGGCAACCACTGCAAGGCATGTCAGAGTGTCGACACGGATACCACCATTACACGTGGGGACACCATGTACGTGGCAGTTAGGGATGTGACTCGGCCAACATAGCCTATCTCATACGCTGCAGGCAGGGATGCCCTGAGGCGAAACCGAGCAGACACTACAACAATGAATGAATGGACACTGCACAGCAATCACCACGCAATGTTCCCAGTCGGGGAACATTTTAGCTGTCTGGAACATTCAGTCTCGGACCTTTGCTGACCATGCTCCAAGTTGGACTTCAGGATAGGCAACAATGCAAAGTGGCCAAGCAGAGGCTGATAGCCAAGTTCAGTCCCCATGGGAATAGCCTCAACTGGGACCTTCATGTCATACTACAGGCGACCCCACTGCACTATACACTCTCTCACACACACAAACCCACATACTCACACACTCATAGAGACACTCTCTCATATGCACACTCATGCATGTCCCACATTCACACCCACGCATGAGCCCTCTCACAGGCTTATATCCCATCATACTCACACACATACTTGACCAAGCTCACAGACTCACATACACACACTCAAATGCACGCACTCACTCTGTCTCTCCTGCACACACACACATATAAGTTTATGGGGTGAATTTGTATTTGCAGCATTACATTTTATTTCGTTCAAAAAGTGCATATCCACATAAGATTCTGTAAGCCCCACTTTAGAAGTAGAATGTCTGACTCAACATTTGGACGCAGACAGACTTGAACCTCTCACCTTTCATGTACTGTCTGAGCTGACATGGCACCTATTGTTAGAACATCTGAAGCTCGAAGCTCCTTGGATGCTGCCTGAACTGCTGTGCTCTTCCAGCACCACTAATCCAGAAGCTATTTTGAGAATGTCTCTTAAAAGGAGTTCTGGGATTTACATATTAAAGAACCGAAACTAGCATATCCCATTCTAAAAGATGAAAGACTTAATCTAAATTTGTTTAATATATCATTACAGCTCCATAACACTGTAACCTTTTTGCTATAAATTCGGTGTCTTATAGTCCTGTTCCACAACCACCTCATGAAGGAGTAGTGCTCTGAAAACTAGTGCTTCCAAATAAACCTGTTGGACTATAACCTGATGTTGTGTGATATTTAACTTTGTCCACACCAGTCCAACACCGACACCTCCACATCATTATTTGATTGGACGATTCTTGACAGTCTATCAAGCAACTTTTAAGTTTAATAGATGAGAACATAATCTTTAAACAGTTTGAGCATGACTGAGAAAGAGATGTGTTGTCAAAACTTTTTAAATTGCAAATTTCACATACACCTCAGAACAATAATTTATCCTTCACAAGGAAAGGGCACCAATTGGTTTGCAAATCAACTCTAATTGTGGGAGCATTGCCATAGAGGTCCACCAGCAAACTTGTTTTTAATTTATACAATGTGGGCATTGCTGGGTGTTTACTTTTTAAAATTTCCCAACCCTAATTGCTCAAAGGCAAATCAGCCACATTGCTGTGGGTGAGATGATTTCTTGCTTTAAAGTGCAATAATGGGTTTTAATGACAATGTTTTCATGGTCACCATCAAATCAGCTTTTAATTCCAGATTTTTATTATAGTGAAATTTCACCTTCTGCCATGGTGAGCGGCACAGTGGCTCAGTGGTTAGCACTGCTAATTCATAGCGCCAGGGACCTGGGCTTGATTCCTGCCTTGGGCGACTGTCTGCGTGGGTTTCCTCTGAGTGCTCGGGTTTCCTCCCACAATCCAAAGATGTGCAGGTTAGGTGAATTGGCCAAGTAAATTGTCCATAGTGTTCAGGGATGTGTAGATTAGGTGTATTAGACAGGGGTAAATATAGTGAAATGGATCTGGGTGGGATACTCTTCGGAGGGTCAGTGTGGACTTGTTGGGCTGAAAGGCCTGTTTCAACACTGTAGGGGTTCTATGCTGAGATTGAAACCATGACCCCAGAGCATTGGCCTGGCGTCCTGGATTACTAACAACAACAGAAGTTCTTCAGAATGACGAAGGGTCACTTGACCCAAAACATTAACTCTGTTTACTTTCTCCACAGATACTGCTGAGCTTCTCCAGCAATTTCTATTTTTTGGTTAGATTCCCTACAGTATGGAGACAGGCCCTTTGGCCCAACAAGTCCACACTGACCCTCTGAAGAGTAACCCACCCAGACCCATTGCCGTATATTTACCCCTGACTAATGCACCTAACACTATGGGCAATTTAGCATGGCCAATTCACCTAACCTGCACATCTTTGGACTGTGGGAGGAAACCGGAGCACCCAGAAGAAACCCACGCTGACACGGGGAGGATGTGCAAACTCCACACAGACAGTTACCCAAGGCAGGAATCGAATCCAGGTCCCTGGCTCTGTGAGGCAGCAGTGCTAACCACTGAGCTACTGTACCACCCCCTTTTTGTCTGTCTCAGATCTCCCACAATCCTAAGATCATAAGATGATATGATATCAGAGCAGAATTAGGTCATTTAGGCCATCAAGTTGGCTCAGCCATTTGAACATGCCTGATATGTTTCTCATCTCCACTGTCCTGCCCTCTCCTCATAACTCTTGATCCCCTTCCTCATCAACAATCTATCCATCTCTGTCTTAGATACACTCAATGAATTGGCCTGCACAGTCCTCTGTAGTGACGTGTTTCACAGAGTCCCTACCCTCTGGCTAAAGAAATCCCTCCTCTTCTCAGTTTGAAAGGGTTATGCTTTCACTCTGTGGCTGTGCCCTTTGGTCCTCCTATCTCCTACTAAAGGGAACATCTTCTCCATGCCCACTCTGTCCAGGCCACTCAGCATTCTGTAAGTTTCAATCATAACCCTACTCATCCTTCTAAGCTCCATCAAGTGCAGACCCAAAGTCATCAATTGCTCCTCATTTGATAAATCCTTCATCCCAGGGATCATTCATGTAAACCCCTTCTGGATCTCCTCCAAGGTAAGAGCATCTTTCCTTTGATGGGTGACCCAAAATTGCTCACAATATTCCGAATGCGGTCTGACCAGAGCCTTATACAGCCTCATCAGTACATTCCTGTTCTTATATTCTAGCCCTCATGAAATGAATGCTAATATTGCATTTGCGTTCATAATTGCCATCTGAATCTATGTATTAACCTTACAAAAATCTTGAACTATAACTTCAAAATTCCTTTGTGGTTCAGATTTCCCCATTTAGAATGTAGTCAATGCCTGTATTCTTTCTACCAAAGTACATAAACTCACATTTTCCCACATTGTTTTCCATTTGTCACTTCTTTGCTCACTCTCTAGAATCCCTGCCATGCGGAAAGAGGCCATTCAGCCCATTGAGTCTGTACCGACCCTCTGAAGAGCATCCCACAGATATCCAGATCTCACCCTATCCCTGTATCCCCACATTTCCCATGGCTAATCCATCTAGCCTCCACATCCCTGGATACTACAGGGAATTTCCCATGGCCAATTCACTGAACTTGCACATTTTTGGACTGTGGGAGTAAACCAGAACACCCAGAGGAAACCCACACAAATACGGGGAGAATGTGTAAACTCTACACAGACAATCACCCAAGCCTGGAATCGAACCCGGTGCTGTAAAGTTACAGTGCTAACCACTGAGCCGC
>NC_057741.1:38169956-38180793 GCF_004010195.1 Chiloscyllium plagiosum
TGAATGTGACTGGACAGGTTATTGCACAATTTGGGAAAGCATAGGGGGAGCGTAAACACAGCCTTTATACATCGAAGCATAGATTGTAAGAGCTATGCGGAACTTTGTTTAGGCCAAGATGGAATACTGTGTGTAGTTATGGGAGCCACATTACAGGAAGGATGCGATTGTAATGGAGGGGGTGCAGAGGCGATTCACCGGGATGCTCCCTGGAATGGAGTGTATCAGCTATGGAGAGAGACTGGATAAGCTCGGGTTGTTTACCTTGGAGCAGAGAAGACTGAGGGGTCCGTGAATCAGAAGGATAAGATTACAAGGGACATGTACAGAGTGGATAGACAGCAGTTGTTCGTTTTAGTCAAAGGGTCACATTTTTAAAGTGAAGGGTTTGAGGTTTAGTGAGGTTTTGAGGACTGTTTTTCATCCAGAGTGTATTGGGGTCTGGAATGCACTTCTTGAGAGGGGAGTTGTCATGGTAACCTCAACACCTTTAGAAAATACATAATTGTGCAGTTGAAATGCCATAAGATTCACAGCTACGGGTCTTGTGTCGGAAAGTGGCCCTAATGTAGACCGTGCTGTATTTTTGATGGAACAGAGATTGTGCTTCTGTTATTGTATGGATGTGGGAGATCAATCATTGAGTAGCTTAAGATAGGAATCGATGGGTTTCTGAAGAATATCTTATCAAAGTATATAAGAGTGAACTCGTACTATCTTCTGAAAATATGTCAATGGCAAAATTAAGAGAAAATGTTGCAGCTTTCTTACAGTCTATACCAGATAATTGAGGACAGTGAAATAGCAGAACGACAGAATAAATACTTCAGTTATGCTTTCACAGAAGAAGAAAAAAACAAAGAAACTTCCTAGAAATAGAGAACTTTAGTCTGGTGAGAAAAGGTAATAGCAACTAAATTACCAACTAAACAGTTTTAGAGAAAAATATTGGACTGAAATTAATGAGCAGAAACAAAGTCAACAGCGATTTATGAAATGGGAATCATATTTGAGAAAGTGGCTTTTAGGAAAATTATGGAGAAGGTATCAATGAAATACTCGTGGAATCTCAGAAAGATTTTTTGATAAAGCCCCAAGCCTTTTGTGCAAATTCGAATCCTGTGGGACTGGGGCTAATATATGGTCATGGTTTTAGAATGGGAGAGCTGGCAGGAAAGAGTAAGTAAGAATAAAACCATGATGTTTGAATGGAAGGCTTAGAGGATATAACAAGGATCGAGATTTGACATCCGGCTATTCCCAATACACATCATAACTTTGGTTGTGCGGCTCAAATGCAATATTCCCAAGTCTGCTGACAGTATTAAACGATGTCAGCTTGTGAGTGGATGAGGAGGATGTAAAAAAGACTCCAAGGTGATTGAGACAAGTGGAGAGACTGGGCAAATACGTGGTAGATGGAGAGCAATGGGAGAGATGAGACGTTATGCACTTTGGTGGAAACAATAGAATAGCAGCCTATCATTTGCAAAGGGAGTGGTTGAAAACTGCTGCTCTATAAAGGAACTTAAGCTGCATTGTTGTTCTATTTCTGCGCAGCCCTCCAATCCATGTAAGGCAGTGAGTTCTGAAGCCAGAAGTCAATACTGGGAATGGCACTGGCACGCTGACCAGTGTATATAGACCTAGCAAGTGGGGAGCTGTAACATTGAAAACGATCTGTATCTCCCTGTGCACCAGTCAGTGAAAGTAATATTGCAGGAGCAGAAAGCAGGTAGGCAGATAAATGGTGTATTCACCCTCATTTCAGGGGGATTTGAATACAGGAGTAAGCGTCATTTACTGCAGCTGTACAGGGCCTTAGTGGGACCCCATCTCGAACATTGTGCAGGATTGTGTGCAGGTTTGGTCTCCTTGCCTAGTAAAGGACAAACCTGACATTGCGGGAGAGCAGTGGAGGATGATCAGACTGATCTCTGGGATGACAGGCTGGTTGTGGGACCAGAGGTTTGGGGTGACTGGGCCTGTATTTCATAGAGATTAGGAAAATGAGTGGAGACATCATTGAAATATATCAAACTCTGACAGTTTGAGACAGATTGGAAGCAGGGATGATAGTTCACTTTATAGAAAACAGTCCAATTGTATTTAATAAACACGCGTTATCAAAGAACCGCGTGTATATTGAATAGAGGAGCAAACTTGATGGGCCTAAAGCATTACATCTGTTCTCGGTTTATATTTCACAATATTTAAAGGTTTGTTGGGATATGAACATTGTATGGGGAAAACTGCATTGAGATGTTCGGTATGGGGAAAGCTCAATGTATTGAATGACCTCCTCCTTTCCCGATGTTTCTGTGCAGTCATTGGGAAAGCTCTGTAAATGTTGTCACAAGCTCTCAGATGTTAGGAAGGAGGCCTCTGCAGGGTCGACAGGACTATGTTTCCCGTTCCCTTTTTTGATAATGAGGCTGGTGCCAGGTGTTCTGTCCGGTTTTATCCTTTAAACCCTCAGAGCAGTTTGATATAATTGAGTGTCTTACTTGGCCGATTCAGAGACCATTGAAAAGGTTTATCACATGTCTGTGTGTCTGGAGTCACCTTTAGGCCAGACCAAGAAAGCACGGGAGATTCACTTCCTGAAAGTACATTGGGGAAGGAGATTGATGTTCACAATTAACTTTGGACACAAGATCACTATTACTGACACCAGATTTTAGGTCTCGATATTTTATTAATTATTTTTAAATTCCACCAGCTGCCAGATCATTATCTTGGTCAGGGTTAGTAATCCAATGATATTTCCACAACAACATCATCGCCACATGGGGAACTATCGGAAACCACACTGACCTGATTATTTCGGTGCTACTTGACAGCTCTGTCAAAAAGAATTCCCACCAATTTGACTGTCGTGATGGGACTTTGAGGTGTTAATTGGTCAGATTGTAATTATTCTCCTCTTCGAGGGCTGGACATAGCTGAGTAATTTTCCACATTGGCAGGGAGATGTCAGAGTTGGAGCTGGAATTAAACAGCTTCCCAAGGGACACGGCTTATTGTGCAGCACAAGTCTTCAGTCGTATTTCAGGAATGGGGTCAGGGCCCATTGCCTCTGTCGTATCTACTGTGTCCAGCTGTTTCTTCATGTCACGTACAGCAAATCGAATTGCTTGAAGACTGGCACCTGTGAGTCTGTGGGCATCATGATGAGTGTGAGTTGCATCATCCACGCAACGCCTCTGGCTGAGGATATTGCAGACACCACATCCTCGACTTTTTTTCACTGATTTACAGAGTTGTTCCGATAATTAAGATGAGGATATTTGTGGAGTCCTTTCCTCCAGTAAATTGTTTAATACTCCACCGACATTTATGCTTGGATTTAGCAGGACGATAAAGCTTAGATCCGATTTGTTAGTCTTGGGATCATTTCCCCCTCTCCATCAGAAGTTAATTCTGCTGTTCGGAATGAAACCAGTCAAGTGTGGTCGCTTTAACGGGTTGTCAACAGGTTTAGGTGCGCATGATTCCATACTTGGCATCAGCCCTCTATTCAGTGACCTAACCTGGTTTCTGATTCGGTAACATTTCCATTTTCATATTCTCATTCTGCTGAGGACATCTCCCTGGTGTCACGCCTCCAATTTGTTACTTTAACTCAATCCATTTAAGGTCATAATCTAAATCGTTTCTTTTCCACAATGTCGACTTCTGTATTGGAAGTGAATGTGTTTCCCTCTATTTTTCTCCCTGACCATGATTAAAAGCTCTGTAGTGTCAGTCTAAATCGTTTCTTTTCCACAATGTCAACTTCTGTATTGGAAGTGAATGTGTTTCTCCCTGACCATGATTAAAAGCTCTGTAGTGTCAGTGATGTCAGTCTTATGCAGTTTCAGAGTCAATGAACTTGTGCACCATGCGTTACTGTTCAGTCCCCAGTGTACGGCACTCCAGGTTGGACGGGATGTTTGAGCATCTTTGACATACTTCTTTGGAAATTGTCCAAAAACAGAAATTGCTGAAGAACTTACTGATAATGTTGCAGCATCTTCTGGAGTGAATGCAGAGTTAAACTTTCAGATCCAGTGACCCTCTGCAAAGTTTCCAGTTCCTACAGAAATATTTATATTTTTATTTCCAGTATCCAGAGTTATCTGTTTTAGTGAAAATTTGTTCTGTGCCTATTCATTTCTGGAGAAACTCAGCAGGTCTGTCAGCATCTGCAGAGAGAGAGATAAAGCGTTAGCATTTCAAGCCCAGTGTGACACTTCTTCAGAACAGAAAAGGATTGGAACCTGGGATTTTTAATCCCTTGTAAGAGGTGGGGGGTGGGTGACAGGGGAAAGAGGGTGTGGCAAAGATAAACGGGCTTTTAGCACTGGTGAACGAGTGGATGATATAAAATGTGTATAAATTAAGGTGTGAATGGGGGAAAGGGGTTCTCTCTATTGTGAGCAAGATAAAGAAGACAAAGCCACACAAGGTCATAAGGAGGCCAGGAGGGAAAATGTTGACTATGTGGCATTATATAGATCTGGCCATAGATACGTTTTCACTGTCGAGATCATCGCCCCCTTTAGACAAAGGAATCCAGGTGCTTGACCTCTTATTGGCACTAGTAAACGTTTCATGCTGCCTGAGTATTGTAATATGGAGAAACACAAATCACCATACGAAGTTGGGCTGAGTATTGTTTACCTGTCATGTTTAATATTGTTTCAAATTTGCAGTGCTTATCTTTAAGTGTTTGTTCTTGAAATTAGTATCAGATGGAGTGTAGGAGGTTGGCTGGTGACATTGGAAAAGCTTCTAAAATCATGAGAGATATGGATAGGGTGAATAGCCAAGATCTTTCCAACGGCATGGGGGAGTTCAGCCATAGAAGGCATAGGTTTAAGGTGAAAGAGGGAAGATTTTAAAGGAACGAAGGGGCACCGTTTTTACAGAGAGGGTGGTTGCGTATGGAGTGAGCTGTCAGAGGAAGATTGGTAAATGCCAGTACAGCTACAACATTTAAAACTCATTTGGACAAACATATGAATGGAAAACAGTTGGAGGCATATGGGCCAAATGAAAGCAGGTGGGACGAGCTTAATTTGGAAACATTGGCCAGCATGGACACTTAGAAAAGCTTCACGCAGGATCAGAGTGGTTTTATGAAAGGGAAATTATACTTTGCCGTGTAAAATTATGCAAAGTATTTCTGGAGATGCCTGAGAATGTAACAAGCGGATTTGATAAAGGGGATCTGGTAGACACCAGGCTTTCCAGAGATTTTCCACAAGTTATTACAAAGTAAAAGTTCTTACACAAGACAGAAGCTCGTAGGATTATGGATAACGTATTATCATGGGATGATGACTGGTTAGCACATAGAAATCGGAGAGTCAGGATTAATGAATCTTCATGATAAAGGTGTATCTGCTGGAGTACCACAGCTATGAGTCCGATGGCATCAGTTATTTACAATCTATAATGATAGCCTGAAGGAGGGAGTTGAGTGCAACATACATCCGAGTTTGTGGATGACACTGAGAACCAAAAGGCAGGCTAATATTTAATGGAGATGACTTCCAGAAAAGGAGCAGTACAAAGAGATTGGAGTCTTCCTGTGAATGAAACATAAAGTCAGCATGCTGATGCAGCAAGTAACTAGGTTGGTTCAAGAAACCCGACCTGTGATGAAAGGGTTGTGTTATTGAGAATCTCTAAAATGGTGAGGCGATTATTCATTGGGGTTTAAATAAATGAGGATTGGTACTGCTGAAAAATACAAGACACAGAGGGGTTGATGCGGTAGATGTTGAGAAGTTGTCACAATTCCTGGGTGGAGTCTCGAACTCTTGGACATAGATACCGAATATGGAACATCGATTTCAGTCTGAGTTGCAAAGTGATTTCTTCTCTCCGAAGGTAGTGAATGTCGGGAATTCCCTAACCCGGAGAGGTGTGGAGGGATACAAAGAATTGGCTAGAAAGTAGAGGCGAACCCGAGAGTAGATCAGCCATGTTCGTATTAAATGACAGGGCAAGCTTGTTCTTATTTATTAATTTCACATGTTATGCTTTTGGAAAGCAACTGGTTATTTTCCCGGAAGTTGTGTTGTGTCATACTACATTCGGATGAGCAGAGAATTTGTTTGAGTTAACCCTGGGTGGGGGATGGGGGCTGTATTCACAGTGAATCTGGGTCTGGGACATGACTTACATCTGGAGCAGAAGTTACAGAGAGGGGAAGCCTGGAAACAGGGATTGGGAGTGAGGGTCACTTCCTGGCCCAGCCTGGATTTTCCAAGTACATTTCCAAAACTACACCTAACCATCGGAGTGGCCTCGATCTGTCCCTGTATAGCAAGTCCGAAGGGCTGATTGGAACATCAGAACATAGGACAGAGGGACACGAGGGGCCATTCGACCCTTTGACATTACTTCACCAGTAAAGTATGTCATGGCTCATCTTATTGTGGTCCCAGCTGCACTTTTCTCTCCATACAGCATTATCCCTGATTCACCTGCCTATCAGCCGAAGCCAGCCTCGATATAATACAAAGATTCAGCCATCCCAAACTTCTTGGAAAGAGGATTCCCACTGAATGAATTCCCACTTTGTGATTTTTTTCTCACTCCAGTTGTGACAGAGGATGGAGGGTGTCACTATTTCCTTT
This sequence comes from Chiloscyllium plagiosum, assembly GCF_004010195.1. NCBI lineage: Eukaryota > Metazoa > Chordata > Chondrichthyes > Orectolobiformes > Hemiscylliidae > Chiloscyllium > Chiloscyllium plagiosum. The sequence goes on from NC_057741.1 coordinate 38,176,589, forward strand.
TCTAGTCCCACTCCTCCACTGCTCGCAACAAATTTTAAATATAACCAGGTTGGTGATATGGCCGATGATATAGGTCTCAGACTGGGTTAGGTTCAGTGATAAGAACAAGTCAGACAGATTTCTTCAGTCAGCCACAAGTTACTAACAGAACTAACTGAGGAGTATGTTGGATCTGTGGGTAGCACTGCTGCCTCAAATCACCAAGGAGCTGGGTTCAATGCCAATCTCGGGCGACCCTTTATGTGGAGTTTGAACATTCTCCCCGTGCCTGTGTGGGTTTCCTCTCAGTGCTCCAGTTTCCTACCACAGTCCAAATATGTGGAGTCTAAAGTGGATTGCCCGTAGTGCCCAGGGATGCGCAGGTTAGGTAGGTTAGTTATGGGAAATGCAGGGTTACATGGATAAGACTGGGGATACGTCCAGGTGTGATGCGGTTTAGTGGGTCAGTGTGGACTTAATGGACGGAATATCCTGCCTCCACAATGTAGAGGTTCTGTGACAATGACAACAAATTTGGAGTATCCACACAGCGGTATATACCTAATCCACTTTCCTCAATGTCTTTGTATGTTACATTCTCATTCCAAGAGTAACCTGTTAAAACCTTCATAATATAAGCCCTTCACCCCAGGAAATGAAACATCTCTGAACTGATTTAAATGTAATTATATCCTTTCTCAGATAAGGAGACACAAAAAAACTAATCTCACACTCAGATCATAAGGTTTATATTTGTTTTCTCAAAGTGCTGAGAGTCTTTGGAACTCTCTTCCCCACAGAGCATTGGATGCAGAAATATTGAATATTGTTGAGGCACCGACAGAAGGTTCATGAATAACAACAGAGTCAAGGATTATCGAGGAATGGGCAGCAATTTGCAGTGTAGGGAAAATGTAGACAGGTGTATCAAAGTACAGGTGTATAATGCAAAATGAAATGATAATATCGATAAAATGTTAAGGGGAATACAAGATGGCACCGATCCAGAAGGTCGTGCTTTTCTGGGCTCTGCATCACAGCACGGGCAAAGTGGTTCTCTAACCCACCCCATCCCAGTCATTTACTTGAAATTCAACATTAAAAGAGCAACAGAATCTTGACTAATCCCGTTTTGTCAAGTGGAAATGACAAAACATGGGGAAAGGATCGAGTAAGTCCCAACACGCGGGGGACCCGTCAGAAGCATCGAGCCTGCCTGAGGCTGTAGCTGCAACCCACTCTGCTCGTTCGATAGACCCAGTTCCTCACCAGGACTTGGTCACTGAGTTCACCAAATTATGTGAAATGGTTGAAGCCATGATTGAATAAGGGTTCAGCAGTGGCTCGAGACGCTCTCAACCGTGCTCCAAAAACATGAGCAGCAGGTAAGGTGAATTGGCCATGCTAAATTGCCCGTAGTGTTAGGGACATATGTAGGGGAATGGGTCTGGGGTGGGTTGCGCTTTGGCGGGTCGGTGTGGACTTGTTGGGCCGAAGGACCTGTTTCCACACTGTAAATAATCTAAAAAAAAGCTTGACAGCCTTGGAAACAGAACAGACGATGTCAAAGGCGGAATTGCAGCGACAGAGACCGCGATCAATTCCTCCCAGGAGAGGATTCTTGCCTTTGAAAACCAGGTCCATATCTTAACTGAACATGACGACGACCTCGAGAACAGAGGAGGATGAAGAATGTTCACATCGTCGGTCTGCTGGACCGGATGGAAGGTGATCAACCAATTAGTTTATTGAGAACTGGCTGCTGTGATTCCTTCACTTCAAAACTGAAAAGGGACAGGTGAAGACTGAGACAGTTCGTCGGGTTACGGTGCGCAGGTCAGACTCAGACCAGCGCCTTCGCCCTGTCCTTGTGTGGTTACATAGTTATGGGGATAAACAAAGACTGATGGAATTTGCGGAACATAGGGGACAGATCCGATTGCTTTTATTCACGAGGGCTCCAGTATTATGTTCTTTCAGGACAATTCAACGGTGTTGATTCAGGAAAGAAAGTCTTTTGCTTGCATCGAGAGAAGAGTAAGGGAACTCGGGATTCAGTATTCCTTACAGTACCCAGTGGTGCTCCGTATTGTTTTCAATGGATCAATACACTCGTCTAACACTCCAGAGAAAGTGAAAACTTTGTGGACATTTTAAAGTAAGATGGATGTTTAGATAATCATGTTTCTCTCAAAGAAATTTTCTAGGAGTTTTCTGGTATTAACCAGTGTTAAAATATAGTCGGGGATAGGTAGAGTACTCACTTTTAACTTCTTCATTAGTGTTACTACTCTTTTTCTCTTTCTTTGCTTGTGTCTGGGGGGCGGCTCAAACTGGAGCGGGTTACAAAGGTACTTGTGATGATTAAATACCGACCAAAGGGCAGTTGAAGCCCGATTTTTGTTGTTAATTGCCCTGATGTCATTTTGGTAGCGGGCAGAATAAAACGTTTTGTGATATGCAACCGTCCCCACTGGGCGGGCGTGGGGTAAATTCCCTATCGAATGTCATTGGCACTTTGGATTTTGTTTCATTTTTTTTATGAGTTTAGTTTTGGAATGTTTTGAGAGCTTGTTAGTTGTAGTAGTCTTAGTTTGTTTTGTTTTAAGCTCTATGAGTCTTTTCTCATTCATGATCAGTGATGTGTAATTCGAGTTCTTCCTCTCAAGAGCTCACATGTTGCTACAACGTGTGATGGATAATGATGTTCGAAAATGGTGTACCTGGAACAAAAAGCGGAGCCATCGTCCTCTCAAGAGCAAAAATGTACTTTCTAGTCTTAGAAAGAAGAGGGTGGGTGGTATTTTCCAAATTAAGTTTTCTTGCCTCGTGGCACATTATTCTAGACGACCTCAACTGTCTTACGTACCCCACAATGGACAGAATGTCAAAGGTCCCCCAATAACCTCGTTAAAATGTAAGCAATTCGTGTATTTGTGTGCAAAACTAGAGCTGGTGGATGTCTGGCGGCAGATCTACCTCACAAGTAGGGATTTTATTTTCTTCTTTAACCCGCAGAAATGCCGCACGAGGGTTGATATCTTCCCCATCCCTGCAACAATCTTAGAATCGGTGGAATCCTGCACAATTGGAAATAATACCATTCTGAACATGAAGCAGTCTACTTATTGATAACGATTAAGGGCAATATAACAGATTCGAGACACTGGCGAATGTATCCCTTTATTCTTAAGGCTAATTAGTTCATTGAGTATTTCTGCAATGAATTCACATCTATCTTAGTCATTAATTCAGATTCAACCAGTAACCCATCCACTCTATGGGAAATTGCTAAGGCTTATGCCAAGGGAATAATTATTCATGAGGATGCAGCAGAAGGGGGAGCAGGAACGCTGGTTTGAGGCACAGCTGAGGGCAGCCAAGCGGGCATACTGTGATAGACCGTCAGTGGCTTAACTGCAGAGGATCACAATGCTTCGGTCTACAGTGAATTCCACGCTCACACAGACAGCCAAGAAGGAACTTACGTTTGCAAAACAAAGGCTGTTTGAACATGGTGATAAGCCAGGAAAGTATTTAGCCTATCTTGCCAGGAAAACAAGTGCCCCTCTCAAGCCATTATCTCAATTAGAGAAGGTACTGGGATCCTTACCTTCGATTCCAAAAAAATTAATGCAGCCTGTATGAGATTTTTCTCCGAATTATTTCAGACTGAACATTTTGAGGATAGATGGATTAAGATGGAGTCATTTTTTCAAGACCCTGGGTCTTCCAGGTGTAACCCCTGAATAAGTGTTGTGTCTTAAAGCACCATTGTCAGCGCAGGAGAGTGTGAAGCAGTTTCAGAATGTAAAGGCGCATGTTCCTGAAGGATTTCCTAGTGAATTTTATAAATAATTTATTTATAAAATAAATAAATTGTCAGGGCTGATGTTTAACGCGTTCCGTCACTCATACAATCACAAACCCCTCCCTCCATCCTTAAGAGAGGCTCATATCTCTCTGATGCTTAAGAAAGGAAGACCCGGGAGGATTGTGCTTCTTACACTCCAATCCCACTTTTAAATGTTGGTTTCAAAATCCTGTCTGAGATCCGTGCATTAAGGTGGAAACTGTGCTGCCTTCCATTGCCAAAGGGGACCAAACATGCTTTATAAAGGGCCACAGATCTTCCTACAATGTTAAGAATTAACTCAATATGATCCAAGAGTGTCAACAACAATCTGTCCAGATCTCTTTAGATGAGAGAAGGCATTTGATTGGGT
>NC_057741.1:38183068-38184738 GCF_004010195.1 Chiloscyllium plagiosum
TTCCATGCAGTTGAAAATTCTTCATAGGGTCTATCTGACATCAGATTTTCTATCAAAATTCAATGTGGGATTATCTTCAGCATGTCCTAAATGCAGAATGACAACCAGCACTATTACTCATTGCATGTGGTCCTGCTGCAGGCTTTGTATATATTGGATCACTGTGTTAGGTGTGGTAGAGTGGGTCTTGGGGACCGAATTGGGGATTGGTCCGGTTTCTCTTTTCCTGTGCCTGCCCAGAGTATCTTACGCAGGTGCACATGGGAAAAACATTATATCCTTACTTTCTGGGCTGGGAAAAAATATCCTGTTGTGTTGGATGTCTGAAACTCCCAGGCCCTGTTAGGTCTTTGAAAGCTCATCATGGAGAAATTCCCTTTGGACTTTCTCACCAGTATGGTGAACCAAAAAATAAAGATTAACATAAATCATAGAGATGTACAGTATGGAAACAGACCCTTCGATCCAACTCATCCATGCTGACCACATATTCCAAACCAATCTAGTCCCATTTGCCAGCACCCGGCCCATAACACACCAAACCCTTCATTTCTTATACCCATCCAAATGCCTCTTAAATGTTGAACTTTTACCAGCCTCCCCACTTCACCTGGCAACTCATTTTTTTTACATTACATTACATTACAGTGTGGAAACAGGCCCTTAGGCCCAACAAGTCCACACCGCCCCGCCGAAGCGCAACCCACCCATACCCCTACATTTACCCCTTACCTAACACTACGGGCAATTTAGCATGGCCAATTCACCTAACCTGCACATCTTTGGACTGTGGGAGGAAACAGGAGCACCCGGAGGAAACCCACGCAGACACGGGGAGAACGTGCAAACTCCACACAGTCAGTCGCCTGAAGCGGGAATTGAACCCCGGTCTCAGGCGCTGTGAGGCAGCAGTGCTTGTGGGCGGCACGGTGGCACAGTAGTTAGCACTGCTGCCTCACAGCGCCAGAGACCCGGGTTCAATTCCCGCCTCAGGCGACTGACTGGGTGGAGTTTGCACATTCTCCGGGTGCTCCGGTTTCCTCCGGGTGCTCCGGTTTCCTCCCACAGTCCAAAGATGTGGAGGTTAGGTGAATTAGCCATGCTAAATTGCCCGTAGTGTTAGGTAAGGGGTAAATGTAGGGGTATGGGTGGGATGCGCTTCGGCGGGGTGGTGTGGACTTGTTGGGCCGAAGGGCCTGTTTCCACACTGTAAGTAATGTAATCTCATTCCACACACGTGCCTCCCTTTGTGTAAAGTAGTTGCCCCGTTGGTCTCTTATATATCTTTTCCCTCTCACCCTAAAACTATGCCCTCCACTTCTGGACTCCCTGACCCCAGGGAAAAGAGTTTACCCTTTTACCCTATCCATGCCCCTTATAATTTTGAAAATCTCTATAATGTCACCCCTCATCATCCAATGCTCCAGCGAAAACAGCACCAGCCTATTCAGCCTCTCTCTATAGCTCAAATCCTCCAACCCTGGCAACATCCTTCTAAATCTTTTCTGAACCCTTTCAAATTTCACAACATCTTACGGATAGGAAGGAGACCAGAATTGCACACAATATTCCAACAGTGGTCTAACCAATGTCCTGTACAGCTACAACATGATGTTTCAACTCCTGCAATCAATACACTGACCAATAAAGGAAAGCATATCAAACGCCTT
>NC_057741.1:38185238-38188189 GCF_004010195.1 Chiloscyllium plagiosum
GTCTGGAGACTGGACCTGGTGTGGTCTGGAGACTTGGCCTGGCGTGGTCTGGAGACTGGGCACGGTGTGGTCTGGATACTGGGCCAGGTGTGATCTGGAGACTGGACCCAGTGTGGTCTGGAGACTGGGCCTGGTGTGGTCCGGGGATAGGGCCCGGTGTGGTCTGGAGACTTGACCCGGTGTGGTCTGGACACTGGACCTGGTGTGGTCTGGAGACGGGTGTGGTCTGGAGACAGGGCCCGGTGTGGTCTGGAAATTGGGCCCGGTGTGGTCTGGAGACTTGGCCCATTGTGGTCTGGAGACAGGGCCCGGTGTGGTCTGGAAATTGGGCCCGGTGTGGTCTGGAGACTTGGCCCATTGTGGTCTGGAGACAGGGCCCGGTGTGGTCTGGAAATTGGGCCCGGTGTGGTCTGGAGACTTGGCCCATTGTGGTCTGGAGACAGGGCCCGGTGTGGTCTGGAAATTGGGCCCGGTGTGGTCTGGAGACTTGGCCCATTGTGGTCTGGAGACAGGGCCCGGTGTGGTCTGGAAATTGGGCCCGGTGTGGTCTGGAGACTTGGCCCATTGTGGTCTGGAGACAGGGCCCGGTGTGGTCTGGAAATTGGGCCCGGTGTGGTCTGGAGACTTGGCCCATTGTGGTCTGGAGACAGGGCCCGGTGTGGTCTGGAAATTGGGCCCGGTGTGGTCTGGAGACTTGGCCCATTGTGGTCTGGAGACAGGGCCCGGTGTGGTCTGGAAATTGGGCCCGGTGTGGTCTGGAGACTTGGCCCGTTGTGATCTGGAGACTGGGCCAGACGTGGTCTGGAGACTGAGCCCAGTGTGGTCTGAGTACTGGGCCTGGTGTGGTCTGGAGACTTGGTCCGGTGTGGTCTGGAGACAGGACCTGGTGTGGTCTGGAGACAGGGCACGGTGTGGTCTGGAGACTGGGCACGGTGTGGTCTGGAGACTGGGCACGGTGTGGTCTGGAGACTGGGCACGGTGTGGTCTGGAGACTGGGCACGGTGTGGTCTGGAGACTGGGCACGGTGTGGTCTGGAGACTGGGCACGGTGTGGTCTGGAGACTGGGCACGGTGTGGTCTGGAGACTGGGCACGGTGTGGTCTGGAGACTGGGCACGGTGTGGTCTGGAGACTGGGCACGGTGTGGTCTGGAGACTGGGCACGGTGTGGTCTGGAGACTGGGCACGGTGTGGTCTGGAGACTGGGCACGGTGTGGTCTGGAGACTGGGCACGGTGTGGTCTGGAGACTGGGCACGGTGTGGTCTGGAGACTGGGCACGGTGTGGTCTGGAGACTGGGCACGGTGTGGTCTGGAGACTGGGCACGGTGTGGTCTGGAGACTGGGCACGGTGTGGTCTGGAGACTGGGCACGGTGTGGTCTGGAGACTGGGCACGGTGTGGTCTGGAGACTGGGGATGGTGTGGTCTGGAGATTGGGCCGGGTGTGGTCTGGGGATTGGGCCCGGTGTGGTCTGGAGAATGAGCCCAGTGTGGTCTGGAGGCCCAGTTCTGGCACAGACTGAAGTTCGAGTAGTTTTAAAAAACTTTATATTAGACCTGGTGTGGTCTGGAGACTTGGCGTGGCATGGTCTGGAGACTGGGCATGGTGTGGTCTGGAAATTGGGCCCGGTGAGGTCTGGAGACAGAGCCCGGTGTGGTCTGGAGATTGGGCCTGGTGTGGTCTGGAGACAGAGCCCAGTGTGGTCTGGAGAAAGAGTCCGATGTGGTCTGGAGACTGGTCACGGTGTGGTCTGGAGATTGGGCCCGGTATGGTCTGGAGATTGGGCACGGCGTGGTCTGGAGACAGAGCCCAGTGTGGTCTGGAAACTGGGCCCGGTGTGCTTTGGATACTTGGCCCGGTGTGGTCTGGAGATTGGGCCTGGTGTGGTCTGCAGACTGGGCTCGGTGTGGTCTGGAGACTGGGCTCGGTGTGGTCTGGCGATTGGGCCCAGTATGGTCCGGATACTGGGCCTGGTGTGGTCTGGAGACTGGACCCAGTGTGGTCTGGAGACTGAGCCCGGTGTGATCTGGAGACTGGGCCTGGTGTGGTCTGGAGACAGGGCCCGGTGTGGTCTCGAGACAGAGCCTGGTGTGGTCTGGAGGCTGGGCCCGGTGTGGTCTGGAGACTTGGCCCATTGTGGTCTGGAGACTGGGCGTGATGTGGTCTGGAGACTGAGCCCAGTGTGGTCTGGGTACTGGGCCTGGTGTGGTCTGGAGACTGGACCCAGTGTGGGTCTGGAGACTGGGCGTGGTGTGGTCTGGAGACTGGGCCTGGTGTGGTCTGGGGATAGGGCACGGTGTGGTCTGGAGACTTGGCCCGGTGTGGTCTGGAGACTGGACCTGGTGTGGTCTGGAGACTGGGCACGGTGTGGTCTGGAGGCTGGGCCCGCTGTGGTCTGGAGACCGTGCCCGGTGTGGTCTGGAGACAGAGCTCTGTGTGGTCTGGAGACTGGGCACGATGTGGTCTGGAGAGTGGGCACGATGTGGTCTGGAGACAGAGCCCGGTGTGGTCTGGAGACAGAGTTCGGTGTGGTCGGCACGATGTGGTCTGGAGACAGAGCTCGGTGTGGTCTGGAGACAGAGTTCGGTGTGGTCTGGAGACAGAGCCCGGTGTGGTCTGGAGACTGGGCACTGTGTGGTCTGGAAATTGGGCCGGGTGTGGTCTGGAGACAGAGCCCGGTGTGGTCTGGAGACTGGGCACTGTGTGGTCTGGAAATTGGGCCGGGTGTGGTCTGGAGACAGAGCCCGGTATGGTCTGGAGACTGGGCACTGTGTGGTCTGGAAATTGGGCCGGGTGTGGTCTGGAGACAGAGCCCGGTATGGTCTGGAGACTGGGCACTGTGTGGTCTGGAAATTGGGCCGGGTGTGGTCTGGAGACAGAGCCCGGTATGGTCTGGAGACTGGGCACTGTGTGGTCTGGAAATTGGGCCGGGTGTGGTCTGGAGACAGAGCCCG
>NC_057741.1:38190500-38205315 GCF_004010195.1 Chiloscyllium plagiosum
AAGTGTATAAGTCCTGCTAAGATTTGCTTTCCCAAAATGCAGCACCTCGCATTTATCTGAATTAAACTCCATCTGCCACTTCTCAGCCCATTGGCCCATCTGGTCCAGATCCTGTTGTAATCTGAGGTAACCTTCTTCTCATGTGGACCTTTCAGGAGTAACTTCAGAGAATAAAGTCTGGTCCATCATTTGTATTCATCAACTCTGTTGGAAGTCCAATAGTACGTCGGGGTTTAGGGAAGGACATTACACTGACCATCTGGCAGATACAATATATGACCCCAAAGTTTATAGCTAGTCACAGTTGAACATGATTCCCTCCAGATTTATACAGTGTGCATTTCCATACAACCACCCTTCTTTTATAATTCAAAATCATTTACATAATAGCATAAATAAATAGCTAAATCGGCAATTCCTTGCTCGAGGTTCAACAGCGAGTGATAGCTCATACTATACGGTCTCTGTGTAAAAAAAAAAGATCTGGACAGAATTCTTTGGCAGCAGAAGCCAACTGCACCAAGTATATTCCCAGCTGTAGAAAATGCCTTCTCAGCTGTAATAGGGTTAGCAAATGCTTCCAATAATTTCTCACCTGCTGTGTTAAGAACCTATGCCAGTTAATTTAAAAAAAAATTCATTCAGGGGATGCATGTGTTGCTGTCTGGGATTGATTGCTCCTTTCTAATTGCTTTTGAGACGGTATTAACAGCACAGACCATTCAGCCCAACTGCTCTGTGCTGGTGTTTCTACTCAACTCTAGTCTCTTTCTGCTTCCCAACATCTCACCCTGTTAGCATATCCTCCTTTTCCTTTCTCCTTCAGATGTGTATCCTGATTTCCTGTAAATGTATCCGTACTATTCTGTACCTCAGCTACTTCCTGTGGTAACACGATCACTCTTCTCCACACTCTCTGGGTAAAGACATGCCTCCTGAATTCCTGACTGGCTTAATTCTTGACTCTTAAAATTACAACCTCTAGTTTTCATCATCCTGACAATTGGATACTCTTCTCTATATCTACCCAATCAAAGCCGATCCTGTCAGATTATTTAAAATGTACAATACAGAAACAGGCTGTTAGGGCCAACTGGTCCATGTTGGTGTTTATGTTTCAATGGAGCTTCTTACCATGTCCCTTCATCTCGCCCTGGCATCACATCCATCCATTCCTTTCTCCATTGAATATACCTTTTCTACTCACCCTATTCACTTCCTGCTCAGTTCCATGTTCTCCCCACTCTCTGGGTGAAGAGGTTTATCCTGAGTACAGTATTGGATTTATTAATGACCACCCCCTATACAGATGGCCCTATGCTCCCTTACGAGTGCAAACATCTCCACGTCAATTGAGTTCTCTCCTGGATGGTGTCAAGCTCCTTGAGTGCTGTAGGGGCTGCACTCATCCAGGCAAGTGGGAAGTATTCCATCTCACTCCTGACTTATGCCTTGTAGATGGTGGACAGGCTTTGAGGAGTCAGGAGATGGGTTACTAGTATTCCAAGCCTCTGACCTGCGCTGGTAGTCACTGTGTTTATGTGGTGAGTCCAGTTAAGTTTCTGATCAATGATAACCCCCAGGATGTTGATAGTGATAGTAACACCAGTGAATGTCAAGGAACAGTGATTAGGTTGCTCTTGTTGGCGATGGTCACAGCCTGGCATTTGTGGCGCTAATGTTACTTGCCAATTGTCAGCCCAAGCCTGGAGATTGTCCAGATCTTGTTGCATTTGAACACAGACTGCTTCAGGTTCTGAGGAGTTGTGAATGGTGCTGAACACTGTGCAATCATCGCTGAACATCCCCACTTCTGACCTTATGACAGAGGGTAGGTTATTGCTGAAGCAGCTGAAGATGGTTGGGCCTTGGATACCCCTCTGAGGAACTTCTTGTGGAGCCATGTCCTGGAGCTGAGATGGCTGACCTCCAACAACCTCAACCATCTTCCTATGTCAAGATTAGAGTGGTGCTGGAAAAGCACAGCAGGTCAGGCAGCATCGGAGGAGCAGGAGAATCGACATTTCGGGAAAAAGCCCTTCATTAGGAATGAGGCTGGGAGCCTCAGGGGTGGAGAGATAAATGGGAGAGGGGTGGAGCTGGGGGGAAGGTAACTGAGTCTGATAGGTGGATGGAGGTGGGGATGAAGGTGATAGGTCAGAGAGGAGGGTGGAACGGATATATGGGAAGGAAGATTGACAGGTAGGATGGGTTATAAGGATGGTGCTGAGCTGGAAGGTTGGCACTGGGGTAAAGTGGGGGAGGACAAATGAGGAAACAGGTGAGGTCCACATTGATGCTATGGGGTTGGTGTGTCTTGAGGCTGAAGATGAGGTGTTCTTCTTCCAGGCTTTGGGTGGTGAGGGAGTGGCAATGGAGGAGGCCCAGGACCTGCATGACCTCGGCAGAGTGGAGGGAGAGTTGAAATTTTCAGCCACGGGGTAGTGGGGTTGGTTGGTGCGGGTGTCCCGGAGATGTTCTCAGAATCAATCTGCGAGAAGATGTCCAGTCCCCCCAATGTAGAGGAGACTGCATCGGGAGCAGCAGATACAGTAAATGGCATGTGTGGAAGTGCAGGTAAAACTCTGATGGATATGGAAGGATCCTTTGGGGCCTTAAACAGAGGTGAGGGAGGAGGTGTGGGTGCAGGTTTTACAATTCCTGTGGTGGCAGGGGAAAGTGCCAGGAGGAGAAGGTGGGTTGTTGGGGGTCGTGGATCTGACCAGGTAGTCACGGAAGGAATGGTCTTTATGGAAAGTGGATAGGGGTGGGGAGGGAAATATATATTTGGTGGTGGAGTCTGTTTGTAGGCGGAGGATGACGCAATGTATGTGGAGGTTGTGGGATGGACAATGAGGACCAGGGGTTCTGTCCTTGTTGCAGTTGGAGGGATGGGGTTCAAGGGCAGAGGTGCAGGACGTGGATGAGATGTGCTAGAGGGCATCTTCAACAATGTGGGAAGGGAAATTGTGGTCTTTAAAGAAGGAGGGTATTTGGTGTGTTCTGTGGTGGAACTGGTCCTTCTGAGAGCAGATGCAGCAGAGGTGGAAGAATTGGGAAAATGGAATTGCATTTTTGCAGGAGGCAGGGTGGGGGGAGGTGTAGTCTAGGTAGCTGTGGGAGTCAGTGGGTTTGTAAAAAATGTCAATCTTGAGTCAGTCACTATTGATGGAGATGGAGAGGTCCAGGAAGGGGAGGAGGTGCCCGAGATGATCCAGGTGAATTTAAGGTCGGGGTGGAATGTGTTGGTGAAGTTGATGAACTGTCACATCTTAAAAATGTGTTGCTGGAAAAGCGCAGCAGGTCAGGCAGCATCAAAGGAGAAGGAGAATCGACGTTTCGGGCATAAGCCCTTCTTCAGGAATCAGGGCTTATGCCCGAAACGTCGATTCTCCTTCTCCTTTGATGCTGCCTGACCTGCTGCGCTTTTCCAGCAACACATTTTTAAGATGTGATCCCCAGCATCTGCAGTCCTCACTTTCTCCGAACTGTCACATCTTCCTATGACACATCTTCCTATGTGTCAGGTATGACTCCAACCAGCGGAGAGTTTGTCCCCCAATACTTGTTGATTCCAGTTTTGCTAGGGCTCCTTGATGCCACACTTGGTCAAATGGGGCCTTGATGTCAATGGCTGTCCCTCTCCCCTCCCCTCCAGAATTCAGCTCTTTTGAACCAAGGCTGGAATGAGGTCAGGAGCTGAGTGGCCCTGGGGGAACCCAAACTGGGGGTCACTGAGCAGGTTATTGCTGAGCAGGTGCTGCTTGATAGCACTGTTCATGACACCTTCCATCACGTTACTGATGATCGAGAGGAGACTGATGGGACGGTAATTGGCCAGGTTGGATTTGTCCTGCTTTTTATGAACAGGACATACCTGGGCAATTTTCCACATTGTCGGGTAGATGCCAGTTTTGTAACTGGACTGGAACAGCTTCTGTATATGCACAGATCACTGAAAATGACAGGTGCAAAGCAGTTCATAACGCATACAGAATCCTTGGCTTTATTAACTGCTCTGAGTAAAAGAGCAAACAGGTGAGGTTGAACTTAGAATTACAGAATCCCTACAGTATGGAAACAGGTCCTTCGGCCCAACAAGTCCACACTGACCCCTCTGTAGAGTAACCCACCCAGAACTATTCCCCTCCTCTATTATCCTACATTTTACCCCAACTAATACACCTAATCTACACATCGCTGAACACTATAGGCAATTCACCTAACCTGTACATCTTTGGATTGTGGGAGGAAACCAGAGCATCCGGAGGAAATCCATACAGACACGGGGAAAATGTGCAAACGCCACACAGTCACCCAAGGGTGGAATCGAACCCAGGTCCCTGGTGCTGTGAGGTAGCAGTACGAGCCACTGAGCCACTAGAGCTCAGCTGAAATATTGTGTATAATTGTGGGTGTCACCTTTTATGAAGGATGTGAACACACTGGAGAGAGTGTAGAAGCAATTTGCAAGAATGGTTCCTGGAATGGGAAGTTTGCTAGGAGGAGAAATTGAAGAGTTCGGGACTGTTCTCTTTGTCATAAAAACGGCTAAGGAGAGATCTGATACAGGTTTGCAAAATCATGAATGTGATTGACAGAATGGAGAGGCCATGATTTTACAGTGATTTTTTTTCCCACTTGCAAATGGAACAATAAGAGGGCATGATTTAACAGTGATTTGCAAAATAGCAAATATGATTTGAGAAAAAGCATTTCCTGTAACAGGTAGTCAGGGGTGGAATGCATTGCCTGGACATGTGATGGAGGCAGGTTCAACTGAGGCATTCAAGAGGACCATTGGATGTTAATGGATAGAAATAGCATCCAGAGCTGAAAATGTGTTGCTGGAAAAGCGCAGCAGGTCAGGCAGCATCCAGGGAACAGGAGAATCGACGTTTCGGGCATAAGCCCTTCTTCAGGAAGAAGGACTTCTGAAGAAGGGCTTATGCCCGAAACGTCGATTCTCCTGTTCCCTGGATGCTGCCTGACCTGCCAGCAACACATTTTCAGCTCTGATCTCCAGCATCTGCAGTCCTCACTTTCTCCTCAAAGAAATAGCATACAAGGGTATCAAAAGTAAGGAGGAGATTGGTGCGATGTAATGTTGCTCATTTGAAGAGTCAGTGCAGATATGTTGGCTTGTGCTGTGATCACTGATATAGAATGTATTGATTCAGATTCTCCACCATTTCTTTACCTCCCATAATACTTCTCCAGCCTCATATTCCAGTGGGTCTGATGTACACTCTTACCTTTTTGATAATTAAAAAAAACTCTTGCAATGTTCTTGTATATTACTAGTTAGTTTAGTTTCATATTTCATCTTCTCCCCACCTTCCACTTATGACTTTTTTAGTTTTGCTCTGCTGTGGCACTACCTCTGTCCAGTACGAGTCTTTGTGGAGCAGGATAACCTGATCTTAATCAACTATTGGTTATGTATCTAACTGTTGGTCAAGCAACCTAGATATCCTGACTCTGATAATTTCATTATAATTAATAAATGGAAATGCTCAAAGGATTTTTTTTTTCCAAATCACATTTTATTTTAATATCCTCTACGACTTTTCTTGCAGCTTTTCACTTGCCCAGTTGTGTCCACCGGTAGCCTCCAGTGTAATACTGGGGAGTTTTTGAAACCCTATTGCAGAGGGTCATAAGTACGTTGTATTATCCCCAAGTCAACCATCTTTCCAAAAGCTCATCCCAATCAGTCAATCAGTTTCAGCACATTGAAGATTCATTCAGTAGTATGGCACACTTGGCCTGGTGTGTCCTGGTTTGTAACTCAGCTTTGCTCTGGTGTTTGAGCATTGTGTAAAGGGCATGTTTTGAGGCTGTAGTCCAAGCCCAGACTGTCTGTCATCACATTCAAATACCTCAGATAACTGTCTGAGAATAAGGGCATCATGTGTTTGTTACGGATTTGTGCAGTGACATTTCAGATCCTCCAGCATTGCAGACCCTCCCTTGAGTGAAAGAAAGCCTTGGTTTCACTGCTGCCTTGGTTTGACACCAGTCTTTCTTAAGTGAAGAAAGGAATGACTTGCATTTTTATAGCACCTTTCACAATTTCAGCATATCCCCCACACACTCCACAGACAATGAGGTTTTCATGAACCATATTCATTTATAATGTGTAATATGTGGATGATTGTCCATGCACAGCAAGCTCCCACAAATGACAATGAAGTAACTGGCCAGTTAAATATGATCAGTGCTGTTGACACACGTTGGTCAGGACAAAGGGATAAACCCCGTGCCCTCCTTTCAGAGATAGACAGGCAATTAATTTTAGAGAAAATCAGAAAGACAACACAGCAGCACTCCCTCCCTAATCCAGTGGGGCTGTCAGCCGAGAGTATTGTGTTCAAGACACTGGAGTGGCTGTGTACACCAAACATTTTTATGATGTTACCCAAACAGCTACAGCTGCCATCAGTGGCAGAGGAAGGCTGGAGGAGATGTTTTCTAATCAATCAGTTCAGAGATGTAGTGACACTCCTCTGGAGCAGGTGCGACTTATACCTGGGTCTCCTGTCTCTGAGGGAGGGACTCCTCCATGTCATCACAATCTACTAATGGGCATGAACCAGGTCTCCACAGCTCTCTGTGAAGTTTTGGACTGGATTTTAACAGCTTACAATGTCCCGATGTGGTCTCACCAGGACCCTGTACAGGTGCAGCAAGACTTCCCTACCCTTATACTCCAACCCCCTTGAAATAAAGGTGCACATTCCATTAGCCATGGTGGATTAAGAACAGAGCATACAGCCTCCCCCATGGACCCCTGCTCCATCCGTTCTGCTTTTTTTGGACTTTATTTTTCTACTTTTCATGACTCTACCTACCTTTCATGGGTCTGTGCAGCGCACAGAGATCAAACAACACCAACAGGCAGCCTGGGTCAGCTGACGGCAAGAGTCAGTGCATAACCGGCAATTGGAGGCTGTGAGCAGATCCTTCCTGAGCATGTTCCAGAGCCAGCAGGAAGAGACTGGGGTCCCATTATGGCTAAGCACATTAAGAAAGACTTTTGAATTTTCAATTTTTTTCTCGCTTACATCAAGATGCATTGTTATGGACCAGGCCAGACCCCTCAAAATATTTTAAGCAGGTAGCACACACCCTAACATTTTCTTATTTTAAAGGCAGATATGAGATGGATATTCCAGGATCGATGCAGCTGGTCAAACCACTCGGCTTTAAGCAAAACAGAATTTACTTAAACACTACAGTTGAAACACAAACAAAAGAAAACGGAATGACTTAACTGTTGGAAACTTAATCGACCCAACACAACAACTTAACTAAGGAGCTGTTCCAAATCCCATAAACACACCCCTTGGCAAAATGGTAAATTCAAACACAGATTCTTACAGGGAGGAGGAAACAACTTCCAAAGAGATTTCAGAGAAAAAAGTCTGTCAGGAATCATCTGCTGAAGCTTAGAATATTTTTCTAGACGGCATTTTGTGACTGCCGCAGTTAAAGCCTGAACTGGGAGAACTGGCCACTCCCTGGCCATTGTTAAACTAGATACTTCACCACCTCTGCCTTTACAACCTCTCTTGAAAAAAAGCCAAGGACAAAATAACCTTGTGATAGCATCATCACAGCACTTTAATGTTAACTGTTACCTTATTTCTTTATTTTTCCAGTTATACTATATGGGTCTGTAATGCTTAACTTTATTTCTCTCTTTTAATATTTTGTACCAAAGTATATTGTACATAGGTACCTTTCTGACTAAAAGTCTGCCGCACGTGGTGAAATTATATACTTTTTCACTGTATTTCTGCACTTCTGTACTTGAGTACGTGACAATAAAATTTTAATCTAAGTCTAAGTCTGATTACCTGCTAAGTCTGTGTGCTAGCTTTCTGTGTTTCTTGTACAAATTCTCCCGAATCCCTTTTGTGTTGAAGCGTTCTGCAGTTTTTCTCCACTTAAATAATATTCTGTTCTTCTGCCTCCCTTCTAAAATGAGCAAATGAGGGATTGAGGGCTGTACCCAACCAGCCCATAAGTGTCATGTGCATTTATATAGCATCTTATATCACATCCAGGGACCCAAAATATACATCACAGACCAATAAGTAATTTGAAGTCTAGCCACTGTTAAATTCTGACATCCAATTTACACACAGTAAGCTCCTACAAATAGCAATGTGTCAATAATCTGTTTCCAGCTGTTGATTGAAAGATAAATATTGATCAGTACTCCTAAGAGAACTCTGCATTCTTCACTAAAATAGTGCACCGGGATCTTTAATATGCACAAGTATGGCAGCTGGCATTAATTGTATTTTATTTGGGCATTTAACTTTACTCAGACAACAGACAATAATGGGGAATTCATCTGTGATCAAGTATATAGGATAGTATATAGGCAGGAGGCTGGAAGAACACAGCAAGCCAGGCAGCATGAGGAGGGGCAGAAGTCAACTTTTCGAGTGTAACCCTTCTGCCAGTTAAAGAAGGGTTACACCTGAAACGTTAACTTCTGCACCTCCTGATGCTGCCTGACTTGCTGTGTTCCTCCAGCCTCCTGCCTGTCTACTTTGGATTCCAGCATCTGCAAGTTTTTTGTCTCTGATCAAGTATATAGGAACAGACTGAAATTATGGTTATTGGATTAGAAGTGGATGATGGGTGATGTGTGTATTTTAAAATGGAAGCTTGTAAAGGAAGCCCTCACTGAGAATTGTGGCTGCTTTCTAGAACAATTGCAACTTTAAATAAAACAACTTTAAGTGAATCATAGGTTCCATACAAACCAATGTTAAACCAGAGATAGGCTTGTTTGGATATCCTCACCCAGCAGAGAACAATGTACAAGTTGAAATACTGTTCTGTAAATCAGCAGAATTGAGCATTCCAAGCTGAAATAACTTTCAAAGTAAAATACATCACAAAATACAATTCAGTACACGATAAATGTAAACAGGTGTAAGTAGAAACTGTAGTCACCTAGTTTCAGATTGGCTCCATTCAGTGGCAGAAGTTGGTCAGTGCAGGTAGCAGCTGCAGAAGTTCCAGGACTTCAACAGAAAGAGAGGGAGAAAATCAACAGAAGAGCAACTAAAGAAGTCCCAGTGATGGCAACAGACCCTGGGCACTATAAATGTAGGAATGGAAAGCAGGAATGGGGGAGTGTAGATAGGAGGGACCTTAGCATTAGAATGGGGTCTGGAGAACGGAGAACTTCCTTGTTAGCATAGACAAGTTGGACTGAAGGGTCTGTCTCTGTGCTGTACAGCTCTATGACTCTATAACTTCAAGGCTGAGTGTGTGAGTGAAGCTCTGGGGAAAGCATTCTGTGTATGTACAGGTCACAGAACAGTCTGTGATAAATTACATAACATATGTGACAAATAGTGGAACTCTCTACATTAAACGGATATATCTTGCCTATTTTGTTAAAAGCAAAATATGTTAAAGTGGAACAAGATTAACAGTGTCAATGTTAAGCATGAATTTACTATAAGTTGTTATGATCCCAGCTGATGGGGTAATGCTAAATAAATCAGATCCCAGAGTGAAATTGGGCTTGATAGATCATATTTGCTTTTCATGGTTAGGTTACCATGCTGGTCAATGATTGACCATATTCAAGAGGCTGCCAAATATATTTTGACAGAATTTATTACATAAAGCAATTTTTAAAAATAAATGATCATTTAGAAACATAATATAAACAGCAAAAAGAAAGATTCAACTTTATCCCAATAATATTCTTTACAGTCACTCAGTCCCAGAGAAGAATCATTCCTAGCTTAACTCTTTAATTTCTTATTCCAGTTACACTTTCCAACCTTTCTCCTTGGACTGCTGAAACAGCTTAAGCTTTCTCCTCAGTTCTGATGGTCTAACGACTCTTTTCCAGTTTTGATGGCCTGGATATTTCTCTCCAAGTCAGAAAGCCTAGAAATTCCCAGCAATTCTCACAGTTGGGAGATCATTACAAACTAAATTCTCCCAGGGCAGGATTGACTGGTACAAGGAGTCAAAGTTTGAAGATATTAGGAGGAAGGTATAAAGGAGACATCAGAGGTAGGTTCTTTATGCAGAGAGTTGTGAATGCATGGAATGCTTTGCCAGCTGTGGTGGTGGGAGCAGAGTCATTGGGGACATTTAAGCAACTGCTGGACATACACATGGATAGCAGTGAGTTGGGGGGTGCGTAAGTTAAATTACTATATTTGACATTAGGATTAAATCTCAGCACAACATCGTGGGCCAAAGGGCCTGTTCTGTGCTGTACGTTTCTATGTTCTATGTTCAGTTTGCTGACTTCTATTCCTTCATTGAAGACAGCTTCTCTTCTGAACACAACTTTCTAAGACCCTTGGATCACCTACTTCTATTCTGTAAAGCTTCACTCTATAAATATGCAGCAATTAACTCTCTCCATGTAAATGATCAAAATGACATTCTGACCTTTACTGAAAAAAGTTACCTTCACAGATCTGAAAATTAAAATATATTTTCTCTCCACCTTTGAGTCCAAGTACCCAAATAATAACAAAATCTGACACATCTACATCACGACCTCACAGAGGTTTATAAAATCATGACGTCCATGAATAGGGTGAACAGCCAAGGTTTTTTCCCCAAGTCGGGGAGTCCAGAACTGGAGGGCATAGGTTTAAGGTGAGAAAGGAAAGATTTACAAGGGACCTGAGGGGCAACCTTTTCACACAGAGGGTGGTACGTGTATGGAATGAGCTGCCAGAGGAAGTAGTGGAGGCTGGTACAATTACAACACTTAAGAGGCATTTGGATGGGTATATGAATAGGAAGGGTTTAGAGGGTTGTGGGTCAAGTGCTGGCAGGTGGGACTAGATTAATTTGGGATATCTGGTTAGCATGGATGAGTTGGACCAAAGGGTCTGTTTCCACCTCTAAGACTCTCTGTGTCTCCAAATGCATAAAGACTGGAGTCCAGTTCTTGCCTACACCACCTGGTTAACTGGAATATAACAGATGTGGCCTCAGTTTAAGACCTTATTCTATAGGTGGTGTTTCTGACAGTGCAGCATTCCTCAGCGTTGCACTGGGAGTGTCAACAGCCTTGATTTTTTGCTTGACTCCCTAGAATGGGAATTGAGTCTGCAAACCCAGAGGCAATGGGACTGCCCACTGAGCCACGGCTGTTACATGAAGCAGTGTGAATTAACAACTGTTCTGTTGCTAATTTAGTTCTTTCAGCCTGGCAACTACATTTCATTGCTACTGATAGATTGCCCCCTGAGTATTACTCGACCATAAGGACATACAGCTCCTGAGTAACAATCCACTAATGAGAAGACACTTAACTATATTGTGGCAGTGTGCTGTGAACATATATGGCAGTGAAAGTTTCAGGACGGTTTTGGTTTTATCAGGCAGCCCTTGCATATCAAAAGCAAACCTTTATTTGTGTCTGTCAGTGTGTAATGTGATCTGCTGGGAGCCCCTTGCCTCAGTATGACAGCAACCAGATATGCCCCTCACACTTTCATCTCCTACCTAATCGATTCAGATGCACTTTTAATCCCTAACAGGATACTGCTGCTTATCATTTAGATATCTGCCCAGATTCAGTCGCTTTCCTGGCTGTATGAATGGGCCAAGTTGCACAAATTACACCAATCCCTGCCCATATACAGCCTCTATTTAACTGCATTTCTACCCAGCAAGAAATAAACACGACACCAAGATAACCCGCATTTTGTCCAACGGTTCAGGCTAAAGGTTTTGAATCTCTTGCAAACAGGTTAAATTTAGTTGCCTTTTTATGATGGCTGGCCTGTCAGTGCATGAGGAGGGCTGGAGAGATCAGTTTACCTTTAGTTAAACTGTTAGGCAGCAGATGTTAAATCATGGTCTTCTCCATTAATCAAAAGTAGCTCAGAATATCCCACATACAACAGCTTCTGACCTTTTGGGGTTTGGTTACTTGGTACGTTCATATTTATGTCTGATATGGCTGCACAATATTGAAACATAAACTAAACTGTTGTGGGGGCAAGTCATTTCTTAGGAACCTGGCTGTCATATACCTCCAGTAACTGAGAAGAGGGGAGTCCTCTTTCTTAACTACTCACCTGGTTCACCAAACCTAAATGACACTAATCTCCCGCCTTTCCCCCATATCCCTACACACCATTTCCATCCAATGCCTCTCTTCAATAGAACCTCTCCTCCACCACATTTCTCAGGCAGTGCATTCCTCACCACTCGCTATGTGGACAGTTTTTTTTCTCTCTCACGCCACCCTTACTTCATTTGCACATCACTTTAAATCTTTTCTAGATTTTATTTATTAACCCTGATGAAACTCTCCAGTTGCCACGGTGATGACTTAAACTGATGCCCCCAGAACACTGGTCCAACACTGAACTTCTTCAGTTCTGAAAAAGACTCAGATCGGACTCAAAATATTAACTGCATTTCTCTCTTCACAGATGCTGCCAGACCTGCTGAGTTTCTCCAGCACTTCCTGTGTTTGTTTCCCTGTGTTTCCATGCTATAAAGTTACCATAGTCCCAAAGGTTGCTCTCTCTTTACAGTGAAACAATTTGTGGTGGATCTAATATCAGAGTGAGCACACCTCAAATGAGGGGAAAGTTGAGAAAGATGGGACCTTAACCAACACGGGAAATTAAACCGTACTATTGGATCACTTTGGTTGCTATCCAGCTGACAGAGCTAACGGATTCCTGAACCCCCGATTCTGCCTGCACGGCTTGCCAGCCTACATCTGTTGAAGTGGTCCTGGCATCAGACATCAGGTCTGAATGGTAAAGGGGGCGAGGGCACACATTTTGCCTGATCAGAGTTGGAGATAAGAATTCTGACCCAAATCAAAAGATTCAGGCCATTCTGTTCTACTGCATCAAAGACAGGGAATGCTAGAGAAGCTCAGCAGGTCTGACAGCACCTGTTGAGAGAGAAACAGAGTTCATATTAACATCTGAACTGAAGAAGAATCACACCAGACTCGAAAAATTAATTCCGTTTCTCTCTTCACAGATGTGGTTGGACTGGGGTGGACAATGTTAAAAATCACACAACGCCAGGCTATAGTCCATTGGTTTATTTGGAAGTACTAGCTTTCCGAGCACTGCTCCTTCATCTGGTTGCAATAGAGCAGGATCATAAGACAGAATTTACAGTAAAAGATCTCAGTGTCATGCAACTGAAATGATATATTGAACAAACCTAATTTGCTGTTAAGTCCAGGCAATCGAGAGTTGTTCAATATATGGTTTCGGTTTCATAACACTGAGATATTTTGAGTTAAATTCTGAACAAATTAGGTTTGTTCAATATATCATTTCAGTTGCATGACACTGAGATCTTTTACTGTAAATTCTGTCTTATGATCCTGCTCTATTGCAACCTGATGAAGGAGCAGTGCTCCGAAAGCTAGTGTTTCCAAATAAACCAATGGACTATAACCTGGTGTTGTGTGATTTTTAACTTTCTTCGCAGAGTCTACTGTGTTTCTCTAGTTATTTGTGTTTATATTTAAGATTTCCAGCACCCACAATATTTTGCTTTTATTTCACTGTTTTGCGGGGTGTCTGAATCACTCAGGTCTCTTGCTCTGTATCAGTTTACACTTTCCACAAAATCCAATGGTCAAAAAATATTCTGACTTGCAAAGGAAAGTTTGACACTCTGGTATAGTAAAACCTGACATGCACCTGTTATGCAGGTGAATACTGCACATGCACACAGTATTGTCTTTGTATCAATGGGATGTAAAAGTTAAACAACCAAGAGGAATGTGTAAATTCACCCGTGTCAAATTCTAAAGCATGGATTTAATACTGTTTCCCTGACTGTCATTCAAAGCAACTCTAATTTGGAATATAGCTTGTCACATTATAATAAAACAATTATTTTATTAGATTTATTAAATACACCATTGGTAATAATTAAGTGCACAATTTCATGGAGAAACATTGTCCCATTTTTGAGTAAAAACAAATTTCAATTTTAAAACTCTAAGACTTTTTGAATAACAGACATCGTTGAGCTGTGCTGTGTTGCTAAAAAAGTATTAAGAGCCAAATGGATCTGTCAACAATAACTCAGAAATGTGCTAGGCATTTGTGTATCCTGGATCAGTGGTGCTGGAAGAGCACAGCAATTCAGGCAGTATCCTGTGTGTTCTGGGTTTCTTTCTAACAGATGACACAGAATCATTAACCCTCAGTGTGAGTGACTTTGCTAAGTGAAGGAAACACCACAACCTCCTGATAACTAAACTCCGTGTGAGGAGGAATGACCCATTGACTTAAATATTCAGTTGTACCTAAGCCTGATGGTGGTGCGTAAGTTGTTGGAGGGAATCCTGAGGGACAGGATGTATATGTATTTGGAAAGGCAAGGACTGATTCGGGATAGTCAACATGGCTTTGTACATGGGAAATCATGTCTCACAAACTTAATTGAGTTTTTTGATGAAGTAACAAATAAGATTGATGAGGGCAGAGCAGTAGATGTGATCTATATGCACTTCAGTAAGGCAAAGGTTCCCCATGGGAGACTGATTAGCAAGGTTAGATCTCATGGAATACAGGGAGAACTAGCCATACAGAACTGGCTCAAAGGTAGAAGACAGAGGGTGGTGGTGGAGGGTTGTTTTTCAGACTGGAGGCCTGTGACCAGTGGAGTGCCACAAGGATCGGTGTTGGGCCCTCTACTTTTTGTCATTTACATAAATGATTTGGATGCGAGCATAAGACGTACAGTTAGTAAGTTTACAGATGACACCAAAATTGGAGGTGTAGTGGACAGCAAAGAGAGTTACCTC
>NC_057741.1:38206273-38246032 GCF_004010195.1 Chiloscyllium plagiosum
CAAAGTCTTTTCCCTGGGGTCGGGGAGTCCAGAACTAGAGGGCATAGTTTAGGGTGAGAGGGGAAAGATATAAACGAGCAACGAGGCAACATTTTCACGCAGAGGGTAGTACATGTATGGAATGAGCTGCCAGAGGATGTGGCGGAGGCTGGAAAAATTGCAACATTTAAAAGGCATTTGGATGGGTATATGAATAGGAAGGGTTTGGAGGGATATGGGCCGGGTGCTGGCAGGTGGGACTAGATTGGGTTGGGATATCTGGTCGGCATGGACTTGATGGACCGAAGGGTCTGTTTCCATGCTGTACATCTCTATGACTCTATGACTCTATCAGGTGCCCAGGGATCACACCATAAGCTCAATGTCCCTGCTTGCTTATGACAAGTGACAACATAAAACAACATGCATTTATATAGTGTCTTTGTGAATAGTCCAGGAACATTGTCAGACGGAAGGTAACACCGAGCCACATGAGGAGGGATTGGGACAGCTTGGCTAAAGCTTAACCAAAGGGTTTAGATTCACTACAGTGTGGAAACTGGCCCTTCGGCCCAACCGGCCCTCTGAAGAGCATCGACCCATTCCCCTCTGATTAATGCACCTAACACTACAGGCAATTTAACATGGCAAATTCACCTAACCCACACATCGTTGGACTGTGGGAGGAAACCAGAACACCTGGAGGAAACCCACGCAGACACGGGGAGAATGTGCAAACTCCACACAGGAAGTTGCCCGAGACAGGAATTGAACCCGGGTCCCTGGCGCTGTGAGGCAGCAGTGCTATTCACTGAGCCACACTGGGTTCAAGGGGCATTTTATAGGAGAAGGAGTTAGCTAGGCAGAAAGAGTTAGACAGAGTCTTAGCAGCTGAAGGCACAGTCACCAATGGTGGAGCGATAGGAATCAGAAATGCACAATGTATTGTTATGTTGGGTGTGTTTCAGAAGCAGTCATATGCTTGAGAGCACCTAGAGAGACGAAGAGTCTATATTGTTGGCAAAATTATCTTGTTATTTAACGCTTTTTGAGCTATTTACACAAATATTACACTTAACGTAAGGCTCTACACAGAATCATCTGTCTCCAGACCTGCTTCCATGTGTTCTCTTACACCCACTGCTGATGTTGGCTGACTGTTTACATATCTGAGATACACAAGTTGAAAAGGAGGGCAAAATTGGAGAAGGATTGATTCTCTGAGGGTTGTAAGAATGGGGATGGTGGGGGCTGATGATTCGGTCACAGAGAAAGAGAAAGAGAAAGAGAAAGAGAAACTCTGGAGGGATTTCAACAGAAGGATGAGAATTTTGAAAGTAAGGTACCCCCACCTGATGATGTAGGGGGTCAAGCAAATGACTGATGGTGAATGACACTGGTGCAGCCTGGGATCTGAGCAGTAACAGAGATTTGTGATTGTAGAAATCACTGTAAGGAGTGTAAGAAGAGGTGGCTGAGGTGGGCAGTAAGTTCTGAAGCAGAAGATAGTGGGTTCATATACTATTCTGGAGACTTAGATTCATAGAGTTATACAGCACAGAAACAGACCTTTCAGACCAACTCGTTCACGTCAACCAGGTAAACTAAACTGATCTAGACCCATTTGCCAGTATTTGGCCATATCCCTTTATTCATGCACCCATCCAGATGCCTTTTAAATGTTGTAATGGTACTAAGCACAACATCAAGGCTGGCACCTATGCACAGTACTGAGGGAGTGCTGCACTGTCGAAGCTGTTGGCTTGCTTATAAGATGTTACACTGAGAAATGGGACTGGATCCTACTTCCCCCACCAGTCAGGGTTCTGATAGGAGGACACCATCTATGAGGTTCCCCCTCACAACGCTATAAGAGGGCAGCTGCTGAAATTATATTCAACTAAATAAATAAAGGTCATTTAGGGGTGTTAGCAAAACTATTGAGCTGTTCACACTTGGTATGGGCTGGCAGGTGAGTGGGCAGATTGTATGTGAGATGAACCAGGGTGAGGTAGCAGGACGGAGGTACATCAATCTGAGTAGGTGCCCTGTATAACACCCCCATCCCCCCACCTCTTCACTCCACAATGTATTTCTTTCTGCCGTGATGTGGGCATAGTGAAGTTTGTGTTCTTGGATCCAAGTAAAAATCTGGTGGTGTCATTTTCATTAAGAATAGCAAAGTTCTTCCTCATTTTCTGGTTTATATTTATTTCCCAATCATCACAAATAAAAATCCAATATTGGCCATTAATTCATTGTTATTTGTGGAATTTGCTCTGAGCATTTTCTTCATTAGTTCATGGAACATGGGTGTCACTGGCTGAGCCCAGTATTTATTGCCTGTCCCTAGTTGCCCCTTGAGAAGGTGGGGGTGAGCTGCCTTCTTGAACCACTGCAGTCCATGTGCTGTAGGTAGACCCACAATGCCCTTAGGGAGGGAATTCCAGGATTGTGACCCAGAGACAGTGAAGGAGCGGTGATATATTTCCAAGTCAGCAAGGTGAGCGGCTTGGAGGGGAACTTGCAGGGGGTGGTGTTCCCATGTATCTGCTGCTCTTGTCCTTCTAGATGGCAGGGTTTAGAAAGTGCTGCCAGAGGAGGATTGGTGAGTGAATTTTGTCAATGGTACACAATGTGGCTTTGATGTCAAGGGCTGTCAGCCTCACCTTACCTCTCACCCTAGCTCTTTGTCCATCCTGGTGGAAACCAAACTGGGCATTTCTGGTGTTGCTTCATAGCACTGTTGATGACCCCTTCCATTACTTCACTGATGATCGAGAGTAGACTAATGGGCAGTAATTTACCTGCTTTTCGTGTACAGGACATACCTGGGCAATTTTCCAAATTGTCTGGTCGATGCCAGTGTTGTAACTGTACTGGAACAGTTTGGCTAGGAGTGTGGTAAGGTCTGGAGCATGTTTTCTGTACTATTGTTGGAGTGTTGTCAGGTCCTGGTGCAGGGCCCAGTCCCTCCAGCTGGTTCCTGATGTCATGTGCAGTGAATTGGCTGAAGACTGGCATCTGTGATGCACGTGGACCCTGGAGGAAGTCAAAGTGGGTCATCCACTCGACACTTCTGGCTGAAGTATATTGCAAATTAGCCACTGCGCTTCCAACATTTCATCAATGTCTTCTCTTTCAAAGTAATTCTGTGGCTGTAAAATCCTTTGAACCATCCTAAGATTGTGAGGGTCATTTGGGAAATGCACCTTCTTTATTTTTCAGGCTCACAGGACAAGGCTACAGTTCTGGCAAGGAAGGAGGCTTCCCTTATTATTCCCTTATTTTCTCCTCAGTCCTGTACACCCTCCAGCCACAGCCATCACTCTATTCACCAACTTAGAGACACTGCTCTCAGATTCAAGATTTTATTAGTAATTATCCCAAAAAGCATTGCAACTCATCCAAAGCCCTCACCTGGGAGATATTTTTAACTAAATGCCCTGAATTAGTCACATCTACCCATCTTTCACTTGTTTAAGTCTCTATCTGTCTGCCTGTCTGTCCATTTGTCTGTCTGTCTTACCCTTGGCAGGAGGCAGGAAACCTCACAACCTTTAAAAAGAACTTGGATGAGCATTTGAAATGTTATAATATTCACACCTATGGCCTACTGCAGGAAAGTAGGAGTGGTGGAGCTGATAGTGTATTTTTGGTGGTACAGACGTATTGTGCTGTATATGATTCTCTGATTCTGTTTTTCTATGTCTGCCTGTCTATCTATCTATTGGGTGGCATGTTGGCTCAGTGGTAGCACTGTGGCCTCAGTGCTAGGGACCCAATTTCGATCTCAATCTTGGGGGACAGTCTGTGTGGAGTTTGCACATTCTCCCCATGTCTGCGTGGATTTCCTCCTGCAGTCCAAAGATGTGTAGATTGGCCATGGTAAATTGCCCGTGATATCCATAAGTGTGTTGGTTAGGTGGATTACCAATAGGAAACGCAGGGTTATAGGGTAGGATGAGTGGATGGGTAGGATGCTTTTCAGAGGGTCAGTGTGGACTCAATGGGCCGAATGGCTTGTTTCCACACTGTAGGGATTCTATGATTGAATTGTCTACATAACTAATTGTCTGTTCTTCCGTTTTTGTTCATCCATCTTTGTACTTATATTAAACACTTTCTTAACTGAACAAAGCTTCCAACATGTGCTTACTACTGTCACTAAGAACCCTTTAAAGAACCTCTTACAGTACATCTCAAGTTCTCTCTGTCCTAGAGGGAAATCTTAAAATTAAACTGTGACAAATATAACTTGCATATATAATCTAAAAACGTGATTTAACAGAAGTAACTAGGAGAATGTTGTGAGCAGGAATCCAATCCTAGTGCTCCAATGACCTGTCTAAACCACTTGAGAATTCCCCTCAGGGAATTATGATGCCACTCGAATCCCTTTGACTGAATTGCTGCCTTATGATTTCATCGCCCTCTGTTATTCTATGTTTACTAAATTTAAACAAGCTCTGTTTAAATTCTTTCATACATTAATCACTCTCTACAATCAGCTGAAATTATCTACATGTATGACAGAAAAGATTCATGTATCATCCCATTTGGAAACTCATAAGGTTTGCTCATCTCAATCAGCAGAAACTTTTCAGTGTTTTACAAAACTCATAAAATATACGACAAAGTCTCTCTTGTACTTCATCTCTTTGATATTTTAAAGATATCTCCTGTCTAGGCTTTTTATTTTCATTCACTCATGGGGTATGACTATCGCACTTATTGCCCATCCCTAGTTGCCCCTTGAGAAGATGGGGGTGAGCTGCCTTCTTGAACCGCTGCAGTCCATGTGCTGTAGGTAGACCCACAATGCCCTTAGGGAGGGGATTCTAGGATTTTGACCCAGTGATCCTAAAGGAATGGTTATGTATTTCCAAATCAGGATGGTGAGTGGCTCAGAAGGGAACCTCCAGGGGGTAGTCTTCCCATGTGTCTGCTGCTTTTGTC
Organism: Chiloscyllium plagiosum; assembly: GCF_004010195.1. Taxonomy (NCBI): domain Eukaryota; kingdom Metazoa; phylum Chordata; class Chondrichthyes; order Orectolobiformes; family Hemiscylliidae; genus Chiloscyllium; species Chiloscyllium plagiosum. Next base: position 38,211,212 of record NC_057741.1, read on the forward strand.
TTCTAGCTAGGAGTGGTCATGGGTTCAAAACATGCTGTCTAAGGATCTTTGGTGAATTTCTATTGCACATCTTGTAGATAATACACATTTTTGAGAAGATTTGTAGCTCAGTTTGAGGTTCTGGATGTAATTTTGCTCACAGAGCTGGAAGATTCGTTTTCAGACATTTCGTCACCAGACTAGGTAACATCATCAGTGAGCCTTTGGTGAAGCGCTAGTGTTATGTCCCGCTTTCTATTTATATTTTTAGGTTTCCTTGGGCTGGTGATGTCATTTCCTTTGTTGGGGGCATCATTTCCTGTGGTGATGATGTCAATTCCTGTTCTTTTTCTCAGAGGGTGGTAGATGGTGTCCAAATGATGTTTTTGTTGATAGAGTTCCAGTTGGAATGCCATGCTTCTAGGAATTCTCATGTTTGGCTTGTTCTAGGATAGATGTATTGTCCCAGTCAAAGTGGTATCCTTCATCATCTGCATGTAAGGATACTAGTGAGGGTAGGTCATGTCTTTTTGTGGCTAGTTGGTGTTCATGTATCCTAGTGGCTAGTTTTCTGCCTGTTTTTCCAATGTAGTGTTTGTTACAGTTCTTGCAAGGTATTTTGTAAATGACGTTCATTTTATTTCTTGTCTGTATAGGGTCTTTTAAGTTAGCTGCTGTTTTAGTGTGTTGGTGGGTTTGTGGGCTACCATGATGCCAAGGGGTCTGAATAGTCTGGCAGTCGTTTCCGAGATGTCTTCCGAGTGGCTAGGGATTCTGGATGTGTTTTGTCTGCTTGTTTGGGTTTGTTGCTGAGAAACATGATCAATGCCATGCAACAGAGCATCACCTACGAACAACTATACTTCCTAAGGAAATGGGTACTACTGAAATGTCTTAAATACAAACCTCCCCTTAACGCCCCAAAAGCCAAAAGAATAGCACAGTAAAACGGCTGCAGAATGCTTAGAGAAATAATTAACAATGCCCACAATAGACTCAGTAAATACAACCGGGAAATTTTGCTCCTAAAATCTTTACTCACTAACACAACAGAGCATGAACGGGCAGCCACAATACAATGAATCATCGACATGAGACAGTGACAAACTCAGAAAATGCAAAAACTCGACCTGCAGAAAAACTCGACAAACCCTCACAAAATAACAACACAGACAACACAGAAGCTTGGATAAAAAACTTATCTGACTCACCCTTAACAGACACTGAAAAAGCTGTCTTTGCAAGAGGATTAAGTTACAACGTCTGGGATGCAGACAAGAAAGATTTCTTAGGAGCATTAGAAACAACGTTGAAAGACAACGAGCTCACAGAGGAAACCCAGCAAACCATCAGACACACAGTCGCACCAACATTAAGCAGGAAAAAGGTAAGAAACACACTCAACACACAAGAAAGGAAAGCACTAGAAGGACTCAAAAAAGATAAAAATATTGTTATCCTACCTGCAGACAAAGGATGCTTGGCTGTCATTTTAAACTGAACAGAATATGTTGAGAAAGCGAGCACACAGCTTGCAGATATCGACACTTACCAACAGGTGGCATTACACCCAACCCCACAACTAGAGAACTGAATCATAGCCTTACTGAAAAAACTTCAGAAATCTGAGAATTAAATAAGACAGACTTCCAAAAAGTGAAACCGGACGGATCCACCACACCACACCTCTACGGAGTACCCAATATTAACAAACCAGGAGCCCCCCTCAGACCCATAGTCTCACTACCTGGAACACATGGTGGCTCGGTGGTTAGCACTGCTGCCTCATAGCAGCAGGGTCCCAGGTTCGATTACAGGCTTTGGCGACTGTCTGTGTGGAGTTTGCACATCCTCCCCGTGTCTGCGTGGGTTTCCTCCGGGTGCTCCAGTTTCCTCCCAAAGGTGTGCAGGTTAGGATGAATTGGCCATGGTAAATTGCCCATAGTGTTAGGTGCATTAGTCAGAGGGAAGTGGGTCTGGGTGGGTTACTCTCCAGAGGGTTGGTGTGGACTGGTTGGGCCAAAGGGCCTGTTTCCACACTGTAGGTAATCTAATAAAAATAACCAATGTACTGATTACCCAAGGAGCTACACCAAAGACTAAGACACTTAGTAGAAGACTCATGCCACTCCATTCAATCCACCCAAGAATTCCTGGATGCCAAGATAGAAGAGGATGAAATAATGGTCTCCTTTAACATAACAGCCCTGTTCACATCCATCAACATCAACCTGGCCAAAGAAACACTGACTACACTATTAGAATAATCAAAGACATATACACCAAACACTCCTAACTTCATCAGTAAGGACAATATCATCAAGCTGGTGGACCTATGCCGTACCACCCACTTCACCTTGAACAACAAAACCTACAAACAAACCAGAGGCAGTAATGCAAAGACTCGAACAAACAGCTCTGCCAACCATCAAACCCAAACTTTAGGTCCGTTACGTGGATGACGCCTTTGTCATCACTAAACAAAACAAATTAGAGGAAACCTTCAAGACTGTCAATAATATCCTTACTGGCATAAAATTCACTAAAGAGGAGGAAAACAACAACAAACTGCCATTCCTAGATGTTGCAGTAGAGCAAACAGCCAATGGGGAACTTCAAACCAGCGTCTACAGGAAAATAACACACATGGACTAAATACTGAACTACAGAAGCAATCATCTCAACACCCACAAACGAAGCTGCATTAGAACATTATTTCAATGAGCCACTGCACACTGCAGCACAGAGGAACTATGAAGAGCAGAAGAAAATCACTTATATAGTGTATTCAAAAAGAACAGGTACCCCATACACACAGTCGAGAGTGTGGTGCTGGAAAAGCATAGCAGGTCAGACAGCATCTGAGGAGCAGGAGAATCGATGTTTTAGGCATAAGTCCATCATCAGAAAAATTATGATTCACATCTGCAGTCCTCACTTTTTACCCAATGAACACAGTCCACTGATTTCTCAGCAACAAACCCAAACAAGCAGACAAAACGTGTCCAGAAACCCTAGCCACTCTCCCCTACATCAAAGATATCTCTGAAATGACAGCCAGACTACTCAGACCCCTTGGTATCATGGTAGCCCACAAACCCACCAACACACTAAAACAGCAGCTAATGAACTTGAAAGACCCTATACAGACAATGAGCAAAACTAATGTCATTTACAAAATACATTGTAAGAGACACTTCATTGGACAAACAGGCTGATAATTAGCCACCAGGACACATGAACATCAACTAGCCACAAAAAGAAATGACCCTCTCTCACTAGTATCCTTACATACAGATGAGGAAGGACACCACTTTGACTGGGACAACACATCCATCCGAGGACAAGTCAAACAGAGACACACACGAGAATTCCTAGAAGCGTGGCATTCCAACCGGAACTCTATCAACAGAACATTGAATTGGACCCCATTTACCACCCTCTGAGAAAAAGAACCGGAAATGACATCACCACCACAGGAAACGATGCCACCGATACAGGAAGTGACATCACCAACCCAAGGAAACCTAAACACATAAATAGAAAGCCGGACATTACACCAGTGCTTCACCGGAGGCTCACTGATGATGTTACATAATATGGTGACGAAATGTCTGAAAATGAATTTTCCAGCTCAGCGAGCAAACTTACATCCATAATACACACTGCCACTACTGAGAGCCAGTGGTTGTGGGAGTGGATGTTGTGGATATGGTGCCAAACAAATGGGCTGTTTTGTCCTGGATGATGTCAAGCTTCTTGAATGTTGTTTTCTCTGGACCCATCCAAGCAAGTGGAGACTATCCCGTCACATTCCTGACTTGACCATTGTTAATGATTGACACGTCTGGGGAGTCAGGAGGTGAGATACTCGCTCCAGTATTATTAGCCTCTGACCTGCTTTTGTAGCCTTTTTTGTATCCTGCTGTGTTTGTGTGGTGACTTCAGTTGAGTTTCTGGTCACCACTGTGCACCACATCTGCTGGGTCTGTCAAGCTGGCAAGACAGGACACATGCAGTGCTGGTGATGATGGTGTCTATAATTCCATGAGGATGACTCTGTCAGGCTGTTACTTGACTAGTCTGTGAGACAGCTCTTCCAATTTTGGCACTGGCCCCTAGATATTAGTTAAGATGACTTTGTAGGGTCACCAGGGCTGTTTCTGCAGTTTTCTTTTCTGTTGCATAGGTCGATGCCAGGTGACCCATCTGGTTTCATTTCTTTGTTGAGACTTCATAGTGATTGATACAACTGAGTGACTTGCGAGGGTCATTTCATAGGGCAGTTAAGAGTCAACCACATTGCTGTGGGTCTGGAGTCACTTGTCAGCCAGACCAGGCAAGAATGGCAGATGTCCTTCCCTAAAGGACATTAGGATATAGAATTATACAGATTATAGGGAATTTACAGTGCAGGGAAAAGTCATTTGGCCCAACTGTTTCATGTTGGTCTTTTTGTTCCATAGCCTTTAGGAAGACCCTTTGCCCATTGGGGACACCTCCCTTCAAAGTAGTACCCTCCCTTCCTTCCAAACCCTTGCTCTACAAAGCATACATACCCTCCCCATCCCCTCACATTCCCTCCAACCCCCAAACTCTCTACACCACCCTCCTCCTGGACGAGCCTGAGGCTGGGTTCCCTCAGACCTCCGTGTGGGCCTGGCTGCAGTCCCAGCAACACTGACTATTCAGCTCATGACTGGCCTACTAGCCAATCAGATCGACTGGCAGGTCCTGAGGACAAAGCTTCCTCCCTAGTGAGGGGTGGAGGTCTTGCATTTAGGAAACTTAGCGACCAGGCTTCCATTGCACAAGATGGCTTCCAGCTGATCTTCCTTGTGGGAGGGAGAAGCTATCCAACCTCCCCGCGACATAGTTTTAAGTCCTGTTCCTTTCTCACAGACTTGTGGAGTTCCTCCTGCACTCTCTGTTGCTATGTTGCTAAATATGGTTCAGTTGGCTTTCATTAAACATGATTTGAATACATTGAGTAAAGAATTTACAGAAAGACAAAATGAATATGTCTGAAGCCCCATTTCCCCCTTTCTCTGATATATTTAAAACCTGCTCAACATAGTGTGTGTGTGTGTTGGGGGGGAGGCAGGTGTGTAGGTGGGTGTATGTGTATATATGTACATGTCTGTGAGTGTGTGAGTATACGTAACCCCATGTAATGATTAAAACCAGGCTAACCATTGTTGCTGGCAACAGTTCGGATCACAGAGCTAAATTTACTCTCACTGACAAGACTGACTTGACACTGTCCACACTACAGATGAGTGAGAACAAGCAGTCAGTATATCATTACACAAACCCAATGTTACTTATATTTGAAGCAATGAGTTGTCAGCAATTCATTGTAAGAGTATTATCATGATTTTATCAGTAACTAATCGCATAGGGTCAGAAGTCACACAATACCTGATGAAGGAACAATGCTCTGAAAGCTTGTGATTTTAAGTAAACCTGTTGGACTATAACCTGGTGTTGTGTGACTTCTGACTTTATCCTAACTGTGCAGCAGCAGAGCAGGGTTACCACAAACTGAATTTGACACGCGATTTGTGACCCCTGACTTGGCTGATTCACCTTGAAGCCACCAGTCTTGAGTTGAGGCCTCCTGCTATTCTGTTGTAGAAGGAAGTCCCACCTCTGGGATTGTGGTGGGCAGCAGGTGCAGGGTTGATTGCCAGTCAAATGGCTGGAGTCTTTGGTCCCAGTAATGTCTCTGAGATTTGTTGGAGGGTATAAGGGGAGACTGGGGGAGAGCTGGATGACAAACACCAGCTTGCCCCTTGCCATGGGTAAAATCCCAGCACTGGTCGTGATTGGCCATTGATTGTCCACATAAGGGCTTCAATTAGTGCCCAGGCTGGTGAGCAGGAACTCCCCCGTGCTGCTGGCAAAGCTGATGTGATGTGCAAGGATGTAGGGCACTGGGAACTCTGCCAAAAGCCTGGTGCCCAACTTTATGGCCCTGTGCTGGCCACATGCCAACTCCTCCTGGGGCGCCCATGACATTTTGCCCAATGCTGTGTAAAAATAAGCACTTGCCTCTGGAGATATACAAAACAACATTAAGCCCTTCAGGTCTTTCTGGTTAGATTGGGACTGATTTAACTGCTGCTACACCACTCCCCACCGCCGCCCCCCCCCCCCCAACACACACACATACACACACACACCCAGTTCTGTCATCCTCAATTCCCAAAAAAAAACTCGTCAATTTCAGATTCCTAACTTTTTCATTCAACCTCTAGCCTCAGTGCTTTTTTGGGGGAGAAAGTTTTGTATTTCTACTTCCCTTTGTGTTTCCTGGCATCATTCTTGAATGACCTGGCTCAAATGTTAAAGCTTTGTCTTCCTTGTTCTCACTACCTCACTACAACAAATAATTTTTCTTTATCTTTACTGCACTTTTATGATGGGGAGGTTCCAGTGTTGATTTGAAGTGGACCAAGTCAGAAGTCACACAACACCAGGTTATAATCCAACAGATTCATTTAAAATCACAAGTTTTCGGAGCGCTGCTCCTTTAGTACCTTAATTGTAAAAAGAGTTCTTCTGTGGAGAAGGACCATTTGGTACTCACTAAGTCTTTAGAGTGAGGTGGGCACATCTATCATGTCTGTCTTGCCTTTGGGTGTTGCCACCACTGAATCCCCAACTGTCAACATTCTGAAGGTTACCATTGACCAGAAACTCACCACATAAATACAGAGCTTACAAGAGCAGATCTGAGACTCAGAATACTACCACAAGTAACCCACCTCCTGACTCTCGAAAGTCTGTCTACACCATCTGAAATGAAAACAGAAACTCATGGAGAAACTCAGCGGGTCTGGCAGCATCTGTGGGAAGAAAGCAGAGTTAACATTTCAAGTCTTGTAACTCTCCATCAGAACTCTTCAGACTGTCTCTGATGAGTTTCACCAGCAATTTCTGTTTATATTTCAGATCTCCAGCATCTATAGTTCTCTGTCAGGAGTGTGATGGAATACTCCCCACTTGCCTGGATGGGTGCAGCTACAACATCACTCAAGAAGCTCGACACCATCCAGGACAAAGCAACCCACTTGATTGACATCATTCCCATAAACATGCAATCCCTCGACCACTGATGCTCAGTAACTACAGTGCGTACTATCTACAAGATGCACGCAGTTCACCAAAGATCCCTAGCCAACCCTTTCCAAACACGTGACCTCTTCCATCTAGAAGGATGGGCCGGCAGATATATGGAAACACTATCGCCTGCAAAATCTCCTCCAAGTCACTCATCCTGATTTGGAAATGTATCCCTGTTCCTTCAGAATCCTGGAATTCCCGCCCTAACGGCATTGTGGGTCATCCTACAGCACGTGGACCATAGCAGGTCAAGAAAGCAGCTCATCCTGATCTCCTCAAGGGCACTTTGACTGGGCAATAGATGCTGGCCCAGCCAGTGATGCCTATGTCACATGAGTAAAAAAGAGGCACCAGGTTCTTCACTTGAGATAGCTACACTCTCCAGGCTGACATTTCCGGTAAATTCCAGAGAAAGTGCTGCATTGTCAGATGTTCTGATTCACGCATATCATGTTAGCCCTGATTCAGTTGGTGGCAGTCTTACTCCTGAGCTGCAAAATTCCAGACACAAGATTCCCCTCCAGGACATCAGCTCAGACTGATACCGCATACAGTTCTGAGGGAATGCTGCACTGCTGTGCCTTCATGCTTATGAGATGCTATTGGTGAAATCCTGCATGTGTGAGTGCAAATGATCCACGGCATTAGTTCAAAGAGGAAACATGGAGTTACTCAATTCTTATCCTCAATCAATGTCAGAAAATATGGATCTCCTGGTCATCATCACACTCCACATCGTGGGAGCTTGCTGTGCGTAAATTGACTTTTGAGTTTCCTACATTAAACAAGCACTTGGACACACTTGACGGTCATAAAAAAATACTGCACACATGCAGGCTAACCCTAGTCCTAATCCTAACCTTAACCCAACTTTAACCCTAACCCTAACCATAACACTAACCCTAACCCTAACCCTAACACTAACCCTAACACTAACACTAACAATAATACTAACACGAACCCTAACCCTAACAATAATACTAACACTACCCTGACTCTGACCCTGACTGTAACCCTAACCCTGTTTATTTCATGGTTCTTTGTGGGCCTTGCTGTGTGTAAGCAAGTTGTTGTTTCTCAGACATTGCATCTTTCTACTTGTTTTCCATCCCTCTGAGCATTGTCAAGAGTTGTTTGTCGGTTCATGCATCCATATTATGTCATTTTTATTTGATTGCTGTATTCAGCAAGACACTGGCTCTCAGCCAAGTTAAATACTTTGTTTAGCAGGAAGTGAAACTGCAAACTCCCAGCACTGCACTCAAAGCAGAGATGCAACTCTGTGGGGGCAAGCATGTTACACTGGGAGCAGTCACGGAACAGGCAAGTGAGGCCAGAGACCCACATGGATGGGGTATTGTCACAAGCTACCCCTTGGAATGAAATCTGCAAGGATGAGCAGATTGTGGAGATCAGCTGCAGAACTCGATTCACTGTCTATTTATTGAAGGATGGCAGAGTTTATATTTTGTTCCATGACCAGAAGCGGAGAGTACAGCCAGGTAAGTGAAAAAATAACTAGAGATTAATGCTTTTATTGACCTATACACACCTGAGGAATCTTGTGGAAAGTGTTCCATGAAACTCTTTTATCAATTCAAGCAGAATTCACAAAATCAGAAAATTAAATGCATTTGGTTTCTATCAGATTATTCTGAAATCTATAAAATGAATTAAAATACCAGAAAATTATGGAGATTAATCTCATTAATGGATTACTGTATGCATTGAAAATGCAGACACAATAATTTACCTAATTCCTTGTGAATCCTGTCACAGGGAATTAGGAAAATTAACTTGTGGGCACCGAGATTGATAAAGTTCATAACACCAAAGAGGGTCATTCAGTCATCATTCGTATACTAGCCCTCTTTCTAGTGAAATTAACTAATTTAAATTGTCTGTTCTCTCTCAATGCCTCTATAAGCAGCTTGTAAAATAGTTCAATCTTTATCAGAATTGCAAAGCGCAGTCTGTCATTAATAGTACCGGTAATGACAGTAAATGTCCAACTGGGTTTACACGGTGTGGGATTGATTTAAATAAGAAATTGTGCTAATATTCTTCCCATATTCAGCGATCGTCAAAGTGAAAAGTTTTATGTTATATTGAAAATTGACAAACTGATTTGTTTAATAAATCAATTGGCAGATAAATGTTCTGGGGAAGTCACTCGACCCGAAATGTTAACTCTGATTTCTCTCCACAGATGCTGTCAGACCTGCTGAGCTTTTCCAGCAATTTCAGTTTTTGTTTCAGATTTCCAGCATCTGCAGTTCTTTCAGTTTTTTGGCAAATAAATGAGTAATATTCAAAATAAGAGTACAAGTTTGGGTGACTGGTCATTTGCTTCAGGCTTGGGGATTAGTGGGAACAGACCAATGCAAATTGCTTTGAAATAAATGCTTGAACTGTCTTCAAATGAGATTAATACACATTTCCACACTTGACCACATTCAAACAATCAAACATTTAAAAGGAGACTCACTCATTAATTACCAAAACCTGCTAGGAGGGTGCCTCATATATCTGTGCAGAACCAGCCATGCTGTTTTTTTTCAGATATAGTCATTTGAAGTGAGTTTCGATTTTGAGCTTTGAGCTTTGATTTCCTCCCTGCCTTTAGATTCACTTTCAGTTTCAATTCTGTGAAGGGAACTGTGCTGCTAAGTGGAAACTTCTCTGCTTGAGAAAGACAGCAGATTATGTCAACCTGAGTAACACAGTGATGAAAGTTTTCAAGATGTGCAGATAATTTTATTTCTAGATTTATCATTTGCGCAAAATCTGTGAAGTCAGACCAAAATATTAATTTTGGTGTTTCAAATTAGGGGAGGTGTAGTGCTAGAGTTATCGGACTAGGAGTCCAGAACCCTAGGTTAATGGTTGGTGATAGGAGAGCAAGCTGGGGGTTCAACCACACCACCAGAGTAGATGGTAAAATTTGAATTCCATAAAAATCTGGAACTAAACCTCACTTAATGGCGACCAGGGGTCCTGGACTTAAACTTTTTTAAAAGTTCATTCTCAGGATGAGGGTGTCACTGGCTGGGCCAGCATTTATTGTCTATCTCCCTAATTGCCCAGAGGGCAGTTAAGAGTCAACCACATTGCTGTAGGTCTGGAGTCACATGTAGGCCGGACTGGGTGAGGATGGCAGTTTCCTTCCCTGAAGGGCAATAGTGAACCAGATGGGTTTTTCCTGACACTCAGTAATGATTTTGTGCCCATCAATAGAGTCTTGTTCCCCAATCTTATGTTATATTGAATTCAAATTCTACTATCTGCCATGGGAGGATTCAAACCCAGGTGCCCAGAACATTACCCGAGTCTCTGGATTAAGAGTCCGGCAATCCATGAGGCTATCACCCACTCAGAGGTATATTAATATTAATTTTTAAAATCTGATATGCAAATGTTTCCTCATACTTACAAACAGCTATTTTATATTGTCCAGCACTATGTTCCAACTTGCAAACAAATTGACTTAAGAATGCACTCAAAAATGGATCCCATTCATATCCCGGGGACAGCTCTGACCACTGTCAATTGTCATTAAAAAAGGCCATTTGGTTCAAAAATGTCCTTCAGGGAAGGAAATCCACTGTCCTTATCCGGTCTGGCCCACATGTGAGTCGAGACCCACAGCAATGTGATTGATTCTCAACTGCCCTCTGGCCCATTACGGATGGGCAATAATTGTTGGCCTAGCCAGGGACACCCATATCTTATTAATAAGTGGAATTTAAAAAATACATTTTTATATTCATGTATTAAATGGTTTTCTTTGAATTTATCTGTCACTGTTTCATTATTTTAACTTGGACTCCCAAAGTTGGATTGTAAAATTGATCAACGTTGTTAAGAAGGCAGATAGGATCCTTGCGTCTATAAATAGAGACATAGAGTATAAAAGCGAGAAATTAATGCTACACCTCTACAAATCATTGGTCAAACCACATTTGGAATATTGTGTTCAGCTCTGGGCACCATATTTACGGAAGGATATTAAAGCCCTGAAGGAATGCAACTGAATTACTATAATTATCCCAGGAATGAAGGATTCTAGATACAAGGAAAGGTTAGAGACATTGGGCTTATTGTCTGCAGAACAGAGTAGACCAACAGGTGACCTTATTGAGGTTTACAAAATTATGAACAATTTTGACAGGGTAAAGAGGGATAGTCTGTTTCCACTAGTTAGTATGTCAATAACTAGAGGTCAAGGTTGTCAGCAAGAGAGCTAGCGGTTAAATGAGAAGAAGCTTTTCTATTCAGAGAGTTGTTAGGATTTGGAATGCACTGCCTGGGAGAGTGGTGGAAGCAGATTCTAGAAAAGGTTACAAAAGAAAGCTGGATGTATATTTGAAATGGATGGATCTAGAGAGCTATAGAGATAGCGCTAGAGAATGGGACTAGCCGGGTAGTTCTTTGGAAGCTTGTATGGACATGATGGGTTGAATGGCCTCCTTCGGTACTGTAAAATTCTATGATTCTATAAAGTAAGTGCCATACAGAATGGTACCAGGGAGAGGGGTATGGAGACTGGAGAAACTGGGATTGTTCCCTTTGGAGCGGAGAAGGTTAACAGACAGGTCCAAAATCAGGAAGAGCTTCAATAGAGTGAATGAGGCGAAACTGTTCCCACCAACAGGACAGTGGGTAACAGGATGAGATGGATTTATGGTGATAGAGCAGGAGAGAGAGATGAGGAGATCTTTTTTATGCAATGATTCTGAAAAGGTTACTTAGATTACTTAGATTATTTACTTAGATTTTACTTAGATTACTTACCATGTGGAAACAGGCCCTTCGGCCCAGCAAGTCCACACCGACCCTCCAAAGAGCAACCCACCCAGACCCGTGCCCCTACACTTACCCCTTCACCTAACACTACGGGCAATTTAACATGGCAAGTTCACCTAACCTGTACATTTTTGGACTGTGGGAGGAAACTGGAGCACCCGGAGGAAACCCATGCAGACACGGGGAGAATGTGCAAACTCCACACAGACAGTTGCCTGAGGCGGGAATTGAACCCAGGTCTCTGGCGCTGTGAGGCAGCAGTGCTAACCCAAATATATTTAACAGAAAGGGAATTAGATAGATTCTTGGAAATAAAATCATAAATGGGAATGGGGCCTTGATCCCTAACATGGGGTGGGAGTGTGGGAGCAGCTGCACATCACAAGTTCAAAGCTGACCTTTCGGACATTTCAATTCCCCCTCCCACTCTGCTGAAGGCATGCAGGTCCTGGGCCTTCTCCATCACCATACCCTAACCACCCGATGCCTGGAGGAAGAACACCTCACCTTCTGCCTTAGGACCCTCCAACCGCACAGGATCAATGTGGATTTCACCAGTTTCCTCATATCCCCTCCCCCAAGCTTCTTAGCTTCAGTTTCCATTCACCTTTCCATACCCATAACTGAGGGGCAACCTTTTCACACAGAAGGTGGTTTGTATGTGGAATGAGCTGCCAAAGGAAATACTAGATGCAGGTACCATATTTCTCAGACATTTGGTCAGGTACATGAAAAGGAAGGGTTTAGAGGGATATAGAGTGTGGGGCTGGAAAAGCACAGCAAGTCAAGCAGCATCCGAGGAGCAGGAGAATCGACATTTTGGGCAAAATCCTTTCATCAGGAATGAGGTTGTGAGCCAAGGGGGCTGAGAGATAAATGGGAGGGGGTGGGGCTAGGGTGAAGGTAGCTGGGAGTGCTCTGGGTAGATTGAGGTGGGGGTAAAGGTGATAGGTCAGAGAGGAGGGTGGAGCGGATAGGTGGGAAGGAAGATGAACAGGTAGGACAGGTCATGAGGGCGGTGCCGAGTTGGAAGGTTGGGACTGGGATAAGGTTGGGGAAGGGGATACGTGGAAACTGGTGAAATCCACATTGATCCCGTGGGGTTGGAGGGTCCTAAGGTAGAAGATGAGGTGTTCTTCCTCCAGGCATCTCTAAGGTTTTGAAGTAATGGGATTTAGATTCATAGTAGATTAGTAAAGGCATTGGGATCTATAGTTGTGCCGAGACTGTTGTTTCCAGAATAATGTATTTAGTATTTTTTCAATGAGAATCTATTAGTAGCTATAGATTAATTTAATAGAAGCTTATTTTTAATTATATAGTTGCTAGAGGGTAAAAATGGCAGTCAGTGGGATAATATAGCTCCCCTGTGCAATGTGGGAACTCAGGCCACTGCTACCTCACAACACCAGGGTCCCAGGTTCGATTCCAGCCTCGGGCAACTGTCTTGTGGAGTTTGCACATTCTCCCCGTGTCTGCGTGGGTTTCCTCCAGGTGCTCCAGTTTCCTCCCACAGACCTAAGATGTGCAGGTCAGGTGAATTGGCCGTGCTAAATTTCCCGTAGTGTTAGGTGCACTAGTCAGAGGGAAATGGGTCTGAGTGGGTTAGTCTTCGGAGGGTCGGTGTGAATTTGTTGGGCCGAAGGGCCTGTTTCCACACTTGTCGGGAATCTAATCTAATCCCTGACAACGACGTCTGCAGGAAGAGTGTCCAACAGCAGTTCCTGTCAGACCACATAGGGATCAGCTGGAGTGGCAATCGGACTCACTCAGGAACAGGCAGGAGGTGGAAAACATCATGGACAGAGACATGGTCACACCCAAGGTTCAGGCAGACAGATGGGTGACCACCAGGAGGAGCAGGCAGACCGTGCAGGAGAATCCTGTGGCTATTGCCCTCACCAACAAGGGTATACCATTCTGGGGAAGGCTTGCCTATCGAAGGGCTAGTGACAGCAGTGACCAGAGCAGGAGCACCACTGTGCTATACAGCAGGGAAGGTCAATGTGCAGTAGAGCAGTAATAATCGGGGACTCTATAGTCAGGGGCCACAGCTGGGTGTTTCTGAGAGACTCCAGGATGGTGTGTTGCCTCCATACTGTCAGGGTCAGGGATGTCACGTGCAGGCATGGGAATATTCTCAAAAGGGAGGGTGAGCATTCAGAGGTCATGGCACACGTTGGTACTTATTGACATCAGCAGGAAGAGAGATGAGGTCTCACAAAAGGAGCTCAGGATGTTAGTAGGAAGTTAAAAAGCACATCTTGGGATTACTCCCTGTACTACGTGTCAGTGAGGCTAAGAATAGGAAGATAATATAGTTAGACATGTGGCTAAAGAGTTACTGTGTAGAATAGTAGAACCCCTACACTATGGGAACAGGCCATATGGCCCATTGAGACCATACTGACCCTCTGAAGAGCATCCCACCCTGCCTCTGCATTTCCCATGGCTAACCCACTATCTTTAGACCATGGGAAGAAACCAGAACACACAGACACGGGAAGAATGTGTAAACTCCACACAGACAGTCACCTGAGGCTGGAATAGAACCTGGGTCCCTGGCACTGTGAGGCAGCAGTGCTAACCACTGAGCTCCCTTCCACTGTGCTGGTGTGTAGGAGGGAGGGTTTCAGGTGTGTGGGTCACTGAGGTGTCTTCCAGGGCAGGTGGGACCTGTGCAGAAAGGAGGGGCACTAATATCCTGGCAGGGAGGTTTGCTCGTGCCATTTGGGAGGATTTAAATCAGCGTGGCAGGGAGATGGGAACCAAAGCAGAAGGCCAGCTAGTAAAATATCTTAGGAGGAGTCAGAGAGGGCATCTCCACATCATGGCTAAGAGGAAGAACAGACAGAGAGAGGTTACTGAACAGGGTAGGATACAGATCATCTGGTTATGGCCTCAACTTTTGTGCTGAACTCCCTCACCCTGCCCTTCGACTCCCTTTTAGCACTCAGTCCTTAAAATATTTGACGATTTGTTGTGGCATTGGCAGAGAGAGCTGTGGGACAATTGACGTGGGCTGATGCAACTGGTCTGATTTATGGCATCATGTATATTCCAAGGCAATTGGCTGCATTTTAACATCACAGAATAATAAAATATAGGGTAGGCCATTGAGCCCACCCTCTACTATCCTGCCTCTTTGAAATATTTATCCAATTATACCCACTCCACTATTCTACAAATGTTTCCTTTGCCAGGTCTTTGAGAACACAATATAAACCCTTTAATCCACTTTCAAAAATATTTTTCTTTATTTATCTGTGGCCATGCTGGAGTGGATGATGGTTGTGAGAATTAGGTATAAATGAAAGGAACTTACTGACTAACAGCATTTACTTGCATTTACATAGCACCTTTAATAGCATAATATTGCCAGATGCTTCACAGGAGCATTTACCAAAGGAAGTGTTGATACTAAAGGAGATATTAGGCCAGATGACCAAAATTTGATTTGAAAGGTTTTAAAGTGTTTTCTTAAAGGCAAGATTTGACCACGTGAAGAGGTGCTGAGAGGGAATTTCAGAGTTTCCAACTTCAGCAGCTAATGCCACAGCCATCAATGGTGGAGGGATAAAAGTTAAGGAAGCATAGGAATCCATAAGTGGAAGAGCATCTTCCAGAGTCACTGGGTTGGTGGAGGGTACAGAGAGAGGGAGGGTGAAGCTTTGCAGGAATGTGAAAACAAAGATGATGAATTTAGAACCGATGCATTGTCCAACTGGAAACTGCTGTAGATGAGTGAGGGGTGATATATAGAATATATAGGGGTGATATATAGGGGTGATATATAGAATATATAGGGGTGATATATAGAATATATCAGTGATATATAGGTTCACACAGGAGTCAGGAGAGGTGGGCAGCCTAGCGTTGAGTTGGCTCAACGAGAGACCAACCAGACTGAGTGAATCAGTGAAATTAAGGTGAGAGGGGAAAGGTTTAAAAGGGACCTAAGGGGCAATTTGTTCACACAGAGGGTGGTACGTGTATGGAATGAGCTGCCAGAGGAAGTGGTGGAGGCTGGTACAACTGCAACATTTAAAAGGCATTTGGCTGGGTATATGAATAGGAAGGGTTTGGAGGGATATGGACCAAATGCTGGCAAAAGTGACTAGATTAATGTAGGATATCTGGTTGGCATGGATGAGTTGAACCGAAGGATCTGTTTCTGTGCTGAACACCTCTACGATTGTTGTGGTTCTGTTCACCGAGCTGGGAATTTGTGTTGCATGTTGATGTATGGACCATGAGGTGGAAGGTTCGATGAACTTGACATTTTGAAGTGCCCAGCTGTGAGGTGATGACACTGCCATATTGCTCTTTTTCAGGTCATTGATTTCTCAAGGCCTCCTGAAAAAGGAGAGTTCAGCTGCGAGTTTGTGACTTTGTACCAACTTCAGTTTGAACGCCTTGCAGTGACCTCTTTCTAAAAAGGATGACGTTTTCACAGATGTGCTCTCTGGTTGACCCTGATGTAAACTCATTACTGAAATGCCTTTTTATTGGGTTCATAGTTCAACCTGACCATTCCTCAGTGAATTAATTAAAAAATGACATAATACTGTCTAATGACTAAACTTTCTTTCTATTAACAGAGATCCGTTTATCAGGCAAAGCTAAAGGTTAATGTTGAGCACAGTTTGAGGAGATATTTAAGTCTTACATTCTGGTCCAAATCTAATGAATCTCAGGCTTGTTCAATGTTCCATTTCCTGTGGTTCTTATTTCATTTCCCTTCTTTTCTGATTATTTTCCCTTCTTTTCTACACAGAGCTGGTTAATGGATTGAAAAAGCTGAAGATTCACTCTGTGGACAGTGGAGCAGCACATATTGTCTATGTTTCTGAAGGAGGAGATGTGTTTTTCAGTAAACTACAAAACAAGAAGAACAGAAGTTTCGCAAAAGCTTTCAAAATCACAGAGCCAAAGTAAGAATCATGCTAGCTGTAGGGGACAAGAAATCTTGTGTTTGAACAGTACTCACTTTTATTCCTGGAGAAAGTGAGGACTGCAGATGCTGGAGATCAGAGTTGAAAATGTGTTGCTGGAAAAGCGCAGCAGGTCAGGCAGCATCCAAGGAACAGGAGAATTGACGTTTCGGGCATAAGCCCTTCTTCAGGAATGACTTTCCTCATTCCTGAAGAAGGGCTCATGCTGAAACGTCAATTCTCCTGTTCCTTGGATGCTGCCTGACCTGCTGCGCTTTTCCAGCAACACATTTTCAGCTCACTTTTATTCCTGTCCTGAATCAGGCTGTTTCAGGTGGGCAGGTCATGAGAGAATCAGCATAGACACCTCTGGGTGAAATGAGCAGAATAGCTTTTCCTCGCTCTAAATTTTATTACATTTAAAGCTCTCTGCTTCCCTTCCTGTGCCTGGTAGTTTTAGAAATAGTACCAGAGGCTGTGCTGTTTTCATTAGAGAGAAGAAGGTTAGGAGGTGACTTAATAGAGACACTCAAGATGATCAGAGGACTAGATAGGGTGGACAGTGAGAGCCTTTTTCCTCAGATGGTGATGGCTAACACAAGGGGACATCGCTTTAAATTGAGGGGTGATGGATATAGGACAGATGTCAGAGGTAGGTTCATTACTCAGAGAGTGGTAAGAGGGTGGAACACACTGCCTGCAACAGTAGTAGACTCACCAACTTTAAGAGCACTTAAATAGTCATTGGATAAATACATGGATGACAATGGAATTGTGTAGGTTAGATGGGCTTCAGATTGGTTTCACAGGTTGGCGCAACATCGAGGGCTAAAGGGCCTGTACTGCGCTGTAATGTCTATGTTCTATATTCCCTTTTATGGCAAAAAATAAATTAAATAGAATTTAATCCTGAATCAAATATTGTAATGTAGAGAAATGAGATTATCCATCCACATTGAACCTGGAGTGGATACACCTGTGAATTTCTAAAGTGGTGAAATGCTGGAATCGGAGATGTGCTACAAGCATCATTAAACAGCCATTGGCAGAATTTTCTTTGCTGGGATCTGGACATCCCTGGCAAGGTTAATGTTTGATGCTGGTCCCTAATGACCCTGAGTGTCTTGCTGCAGGGCACTGAAGAGTTAACCCCATTGTTGTGGGTCTGGAGTCATATGTCTGCCAGGCTAAAGGGTATTCCTGAATCAGATGGGGTCTTTACAATAGTCACTGATAGTTTCATGGTCACAATTACTAAGCCCGGTTTTATATACTAGTTTTATTCATTGTGATTAAATTCCATCAGATCTCTTATGAATGCAAGTGCCCAAAACATAAGCCTTAATCTCTGGGCTTCTAGTCTAGCAACATTACCACTTCACCATCACTTCCATCTATACCAAGGTCATAAACTCAAAAGTTAACCAAAAAGGAAGGCAATGGCCCAGTAGTATTAATCCAGCATCCAAGGTAATGTCCTGGGGAACTTGGTTCAAATGCCATCATGGGAGATGATGAAATTTGTTTCAATTTTTAAATGATGACCATGAAACTGTTGTCAATTGTTCATATATTCCTTTTAGAGAAGGAAACTGCGGGCCTTGCCTGGTCAGGTTGACTTGTGACTCCAGACCCACAGCAATAGAGTTCACTTACAGAGCTACCTGGATCTCATTGACTGACAGGAGAACAGGCTCATGGGTCAGAATGTTTCTCCTCTAGTTTCCATATACCTTCTATATTCTTAAAAGGGCAAAACATTAGTTAGGAACACTTAAAGAAATATCTCATGTTTTTGAATGGATTGCTTCAGCCAATTACACAGAGGAAGATTAGTCAGGGTCTGTTGTACACATGGATCTTCCCTGGCCAGATTCCCATTACCTGTGCTGACATTTCCTAGTACTCGGTGACAATGAGGATGCAACCAATCAGGATCATCCCTTTGACATTACATTTCCATCTTCCCCACTGTTTCCTGCCTGATGTTTCGTCATTCTGTATCTGTTTATCCTTCCAGCTCTTCAGTGTCTTTAAAATGTAATAAAACATTTCAAAGGGGCTCACATGGCATCACAATGTTGTTAGTATGGTCTAAGTAGTATCCTGTATAAGCTCAGCATATGTAGTACATACTGTCTTGTGTATGTTCTGCATATATGAACTTGTATAAGTTTAACAGGGGAGGCGATGACCTAGTGATATTACCGCTGGGCTGGTAATCCAGAGACCCCACGTAATGTTTTGGGGACCCAGGTTTGAATCCCACCACGGCTAATTATGGAATTTGAATTCAATAAATATCTGGAATTAAGATGATGACCCTGAATTCATGGTTGGGACTCTAAACCTCAGCAATGGGGCAATTAGAGATGGACAATAAATGCTGGCCTAGCCTGTGATATACATTCCTATAATGAATTTTTTAAAAATCCCTCCTTGTCCCTCTATTCTATATCCCTAGCGAGTTTTGAGAAGATTTGCAGCACAGGTTGAGATTCTGGTTGTTCGCTGAGCTGGAAGGTTCATTTTCAGATGTTTCGTCACCATACAAAGTAACATCATTAGTACGAAGACTCCAAAGCTTCATCCGGAGGCTCACTGAAGATGTTATCTAGTACGGTGATGAAACGTCTGAAAATGAACCTTCCAGCGCAGTGAGCAAGCCTACATCCAGATTCTATATCCCTGCCAGTAAAGCGCAGAATAATATAAGCATGGCTGCTATCTCCATCTGCCTGACACCTTTAGTACTTTATATACAAACACACTCGGGTCTCTCTTGCAATTCTTTAAAATTGCATCCTTAGTTTATATTGTCTCACCATATTCTTCCTACAGAGAAGATTACAGAAACATAGGAACAGAAATAGGCTCTTCAGCCCTTGAGGCCTGTTCTGCTGTTCAATGAGATCCATCATCGAGAATGTGGCATTGGAAAATACTTGCCTTTGGCACATTTTCCTTAATATCTTTACCAAGATTCTTGTATATTAAATAGAATTTATTGAGGGCTACATTAGGACTGTGTTTAGTGGGAAAGATAAATTCAAAGTAGTATGCTACATGAGGAGAGAGAAGTGGAGAGGAAGAGATGGAAATCCAGGAGTTAGATTGCAAGCAGTTGAAGGTACAGCTCCAAACAGAAGGATGACTAACATCAGGGATGAACTTGAGGGAAGAGATATGACTCTTGATGAATTTCAGGACTGTAGGCAAGCAGGGGGTGAGGTCATGAGGGGTTTGAACACAAAGGATAAGAATTTTAAAATCAAGACATTGCTTAATCAGGGTCCAATGAACATGGGAGAGAGTTTGCCAAATGAATGAGCTAGAATACAGGCCTCACTGCTGATGCTATTCATGTCGAATGTAGCTTTGAAATGAAGTCCTTGGCTTGGTCATTAATGAGTGGTTTTATTTACTTATATAGGCAACTGAACACCTTAGCAGGAAAGTGCGTTATTCAGGTTGCCTGTGGGAACAATCACTCACTGGCTCTGTGCAAAGGTAAGAGCATCTGGAAGAAAGTATATGGCAGCATTGTGTAACATTGACAAAATTCACTCACCAATCAGACAGCACCTTCTAAACCCACGACCATTTCCATCTCAAGGGTCAAAGACAGCAGATACATGGGAACACCACCCCCTGCAAGTTCCCCTCCAAGCCACTCACCATCCTGACTTGGAAATATATCACTGTTGCTAGGTCAAAATCCTGGAATTCCCTCTCCAAGAAGTCATATCAGACTCAAAATGTTAACTCTATTTATCTCTCCACACATGCTGCCAGACCTGCTGAGTATCTCCAGCATTTTCTGTTTTTGCTCCCAAGTTTTGTATCCAATTTCCCTTGTGGCAAGTGATTACATTCTATTAGCTTTCCTAATTACTTGCTGTGCCTGTATACTAACTATTTGCAATTCACAACAATGAGAGGTATTTGGGAGTCCTTATGCATAAATCTCAAAAACCTATCATACAAATTCAGCAAGCATAGGGAAGACAAACAGATTGTCAAAAGGGAATAGAGTATAAATGTAGGGAGGTTTTGTTGCAACTATGCAAGGCACTAAGCAGACCACAGCTGGAATACTGTGAATATTTTTGGTCCCCTTATCTATGGAATATAGACTGGGATTGGAGGCATTCCAGAGAAAGTTCACCACACTGATCCTATCGAGGCGAGAGTGTGGTGCTGGAAAAGCACAGCAGGTCAAGCAGCATCCGAGGAGCAGGAGAATCAACGTTTCAGGCATAAACCCTTCATCAGGAATGAGGACTGATCCTATGGAGGATCTGTCTCATAAGGAGAGGTTGAATAGATTGGACCTGTACTCATTGGAGTTTAGAAAAATGAGAGGCAATCTCATTGAAACATTCAAGATTGTTAGAGGCCTTGATGGGTTAGATGTGAAGATGTTGTTTCCCCTTGTGGTAGAGTCTAGGACCTGAGGGCAGGATCTTAGAATCAGATGTCAGACATTTAAGGCAGAGATGAAGAGGAATTCCTTCTCTCAGAAGATGATGAATCCATGGAATTGTTTGCCGCAGAGGGCTGTTGAGATTGGGTTGTTAAGTACATTCAAGGCTGAGACAGAGAGATTTTTAATTAGGAAGGGAGCCAAGGGAAAAGACAGGAAAGTGGAGCTGAGAAAGATCAGATGAACCATAACCTCGCTGAATGGGGTAGCAGACTCGATGGACTGAATGGCCTATTTCTGCTCCCACACCTTTTGGTCTTATGATTGGTTATTATAAAAAACCATCTGTTTCAATTCTAACCTTTAGGGAGGGAAATCTGCCAATCTTACCTGGTCTGGCCTACACGTGACTCCAGACCCATAGCAATGTGGTTGCCTATTAACAACCCGCTGAAATGAGCCTACAAACAATTTAGGGAAATTAGGGATTGACAGATAAAGATAATAAGCGAGAGTGAGTACTGCAGATGCTGGAGGTTACAGTCGAGAGTGTGGTGCTGGAAAAGCACAGCAGGTCAGGCAGCATCTGAGGAACAGGAGAATCAACGTTTCGGGCATAAGTCTTTCATCGGCCCTTCCTTTTGCCCGAAACATAGATAAAAACAATAATTGTATGGAACATTGTCTCCCTTCAACCCCCGAATGAATCTCATTTTGAACCTTTGATCAAGGATGTGACATTGTTGTGATTAAACTGTTTTGTGCAGAATCGTAGATCACTACAATTTTATTTATCCTACTTGCTGCACAGTGATCCCACACACAACTTCCATACTGCCGATGAGGAAATGTTTGCTAAACTACAACTCCAAACATTACAGTGGGTCTACCTACACCAGCTTGACTGCAACCCACCATCACCTCCCCACGTTAATTAGAGATGGACAATTAAAATTCTGGTCCAGTTAGTGACACCCTCGTGCCATGAATGAATAGAAATGAAATGTAGACATTGCATCATTGGGTTCTACTGACAGTATATTGTGGGATCATTTTTATCATGGAACCTTGTCAGGTTGGAGCTTCCAGGAGCAAAACCGAGGAATGGCTCCATAGCTCCATTCGCTGACTCATGCTGTCTGCTGTGATGGTCTGTGCTATTTCACAAAATTACCCTTAATAATACCCAGTGCTGACATGTGGGGGAGGTTATACACAGCTACTGGTGAAACTGAGGTTGTTTTCCTTTGAACACAGAAGGCTAAGGGTGGATTTAAAGAGAGCTGTTTCCGTGGAGTAAATAAGGGCACACTGTTTCAAGTGACAGGTGGGTCAGTAAACAGAGGGACACAAAGTTTAAGGTAATTGGCCAAAGAGCCAGACGGGAGGTGAGAATTACGTTTTAGCTCTCAGTGAGTTGTTCTGCTCTGGAATGCACTACCTGAAAGGGTGGTGAAAGTAGAGTTAATAGAAAAAAAAGACTTAAATTTTATATCGTCTTTCACAGCCTCAAGATATCACAAAGTGTTTTCCAGCCAATGAAAGACTCCTGAAATAGCATCACTTGTAATGTCGAGACTGGAGCAGCCATTTGTGCAGTGTAGCACTCTCTCAGTCTTGGATTGACAGTATCAGCCTAGATTCAACACATTCACAAATGCTGAGTAGGGGACTTAATCTTGCTGCTGAGAGGCTACAGAGATACCCACTGACCACAACTGATATGTTGACCATCTCCAAATCAACAATATTACAAAGATTAAGGCCAACAATTATTGAATATTAGACCATAAGACGGAGGAGCAGGAGTAGGCCATTCTACCCATCAAGTCTGTTGCACTATTCGATGCTGATCTGGTAATCCTCAGCTCCACTTTCCTGCCTTTTCCCCATAACTCTTGGTTCCCTAACTGATTAAACATCGATCTCAGCCTTGAATACACTTAATGACCCAGCCACAACAACCCTCTGCGGTAAAGAATCCACAGATTTACTCCCCTCTGAGAGAAAAAAAATTCCTCCTCATCTCCGTCTTAAATGGGTGACCCCTTACTCTGAGATTATGCTTCTGGTTCTAGACTCTCCCACAAGGGAAAAGACTTTTCTGTATTGACCCTGTCAATCCTCCACAAATCTTTTATGTTTCAATATGGTCGCCTTTCTATATTAGTGACGTTGAGGAAGGGGCAGAGTGTAATGTATCAAATTTGCAGACAATGCAAAATTTGGGACAGAGGGTACGTTGTGATGAGGACGTAAAAAATCTATAAGAGGGTAGAGGTAAGTAGAGTGAGTGGGCAAAGACTTGGCAGATGGAGTTTAATGCACAAAAGTGTGAGGTTATGCATTTTGATAGGAAGTGTCAAAAGCAGAATACTATTTAAACAGAGAGAGACTCTGCAGAGGGATCTGGGTGTTCTTGTGCATGCAGGTGCAGCAAGTAATGAGGAAGGTAAGATGAAGTTTGCCTTATATTGCTAGGGATTTGGAGTTTAAGCAAAGGGAGTCTTGCTATAGCTGTTGGTGAGGCTGCACTTGGATGACCGAGTACTGTCCTGGTCCCTGTGTTTACTAAAGGATCTTGTCATTAGAGGCTGCTCAAAAGAGATTCTCTTGGCAGACTCCTGGATAAAGGGGTTGATTTATCAAGGACAGCTATTCTTGAGAGTTTAGATGACTGAGGGGTGACCTTATTGAAACATACAGGATTCCCAGGGGGTGTGACAGGATCGATATTGAGAAGATGTTTCCACCACTGGGGCAATCTCAGACTTGCGGACTTAGCTACAGAATAAGGGACACTCTGAGGTGCAAAGGAATTTCTTCTCCCAGAGAGTAGTGCATATCTGGAATTCTCTACCCTGGAGAGTTGTGCAGGCTAGATCTGTTATAATATATAAACTGGAGGTGAACATATTTTTGAAACATTGTGGAGTTGAGAGCAATGAGGAGCTGAAACCTAAGAGGACACAGGCCTACGGCAGATCAGTCATGATGTTATAGAAACGCAGGATAAGCTTGAGGGGCTGAATGGCCTACTCTTGCTCCTGTTTAGAGTCATAGAGCTGTACAGCACAGAAACAGACTCTTCGATCCAACTTGTCTGTGCCAACTAGATACCCTAAGTTAATCTACTCCCACCTGCCAGCACTTGGCCCATATCCCTCCAAACTCTTCCTATTCATATATCCATCCAGATGCCTTTTAAATGTTGTAATTGTACCAGCCTCCACTACTTCCTCTGGCAGCTCATTCCGTACACGCACCACCCTCTGTGTCCCTTACGTCCCTTTTAAATGTTCTTAAAGCTGGTTACTTTCTTGTCGAAGTGAGTCTTTATTTAATGAGTTACCTGTACAATTGTTTCTCTTTGAATTTTGCTAAAAGATGGTCAGGTGTTTGCGTGGGGCCAGAACGCTGGGGGCCAGTTGGGCCTTGGCAGGAGTGGTCACAGTGTGCTCAGACCCCAGCGTGTGGAGGCATTGACGGCGATCCCCGTGGCTCAGATTACAGCGGGTGGAGCTCACAGCTTTGCTCTCTCCCTCTCTGGGGTAGTGTACAGCTGGGGAAGAAATAATCGCGGACAATTGGGGCTCAATGACACCAAATGTAAGTAAAATGCACTCCCTTCCTTTTTACTCTCACATTCATCGTTTTCCAGTTTCTGTCTCCACCGTGGATCTTTGTGATAACTTGCCACTAAAACCAGTAATCAAAATGTGCTTATATAGAATCAAACAACAGAAAAGACCCTTCAGCCCATCTAGTCTGCTCCTACTTTATACTCACATTCCATTCACCTTTTACATTAGCTGCCTGTCTGGCAACATATCAAATATAAAATTCTGGTCTTTGTTTTCCAACCATGCGTGGCCTAACATTTTCCTATCTCTGTAACTCTCAAGCAGACCCTCGACACTCTGAGATCTCTGCACCCCTCTCACTCCGGCCTCTTGACTATCACTGATTTTAATATGCCATTTATGGCGATTCCTTCAGCTGCTGGGACCTCACAACCTGTAATTCCCTCATCAAACCTCTGTCTCACTCCTCTCCCCCCTTTAAGATGCTCCATCTTCAAAGCCAAGTTTGGTTAACAGCTCTAATGTCTCCTTTTGAGTGTCAGCAACAAAAGTGGTTGGATAGTTATTGTTGTGACATGTCTTGTTTTACTACATTAAGGGTGCTATATAAATGCAGGTTGTGGTTGCTACTGCTACACTTCATAAAGGGGATCATTCATCTTAGTGTTGACAGTGACAAAGCTCTCCCTCTGGTGGTAAAATTTAGAACTGCAGCTGGAACACTGAGAATGGACAAGAATATTATTGCAATTAGAGTTAATTGTTTGTTAGAGCAAAGTGCAGTGGTTTGTTACAAAATACAGTGAAAAATGTTGCCCAGTGTTGCCACTCACTGGCACTATCTTAAAACACAGAAAAATAAACCAAAATATAGAATATAAAGGCAAAAAAATAAAAGTTCAACTTGACAGTCCTTCTCGTTAAGAGCTCAGTCACGGGACTGGAGCGGCTAGCCATGAGTCCTCTCACCGGGTCACCGGAACAAGAATCACCCCTCTCTTGGCACCACCATGAGCCCTTGCTGGGCCTCGCTGTGAGTGGCAACACTGGGCCACACTTTTCGCTGTATTTTGTAACAAACCACGTGAAACTATATAAGCCAAATCCTTCCTATGGTGGGGCGACCAGAATTGAACCCGTTATTGTAAAAGTGGTCTAACCAATGACCTGTCCAGCTACAACATGATGTCCCAACTCCAATCCTCAATGCACTGACCGAAGGAGGTACGTGTACCAAACGCCTTCTTCCCAACCCGTCTACCCGTGACTCCATTTCCAAGGAACTGTGAACCAGAATCCGCAGGTCCCTTTGTTCGGCAACATTCCCCAAGTCTCTTTTGCATTTGTGCATTACTTCAGTTTTACATTCCAAGGTGTCAGGAATACAGGAACAAAGGATTATATTTCTTTTTGTTTATCCCAGCTCGGCGTCTTCCCACGTACGTGAAGCTATTGGAGTGGAAGAAGATCGTCTATATTTCCTGTGGAGCACAGCACACTGCCATGCTGACTAAGGTCTGCTTGGAGAATATAACAAATTTTAATCGTAAAATTGCAATTTCTTCAAGGTTTGCAAAGATTTGAATTTCTAAGGTGTTTTTCAGACCTCATGACATTTCTAATTAATGAACAGCAAGCAAAGTAACCCAGGAAATTCAGCAGCCAATTTGTGCACAGCAGGGTGCCTCAAATAGTGATGTGCAGAACAACCTACACTGCAGGTCACAGAGTCACAGAGATGTACAGCACAGAAACAGACCCTTCACTCCAACTCGTCCATGCCGACCAGATATCCCAACCTGTTCTCGTCCCATTTGCCAGCACTTGGCCCATATCCCTCTAAACCCTTCTTATTCAAATGCCCATCCAGATATATTTTAAATGCTATAAATTATACCAGCCATCACCACTCCCTCTGGCAGCTCATTCCATTCATGCACCACCCTCTGTGTGAAAAAATTGCCCCTTAGGTCCCTTTTATATCTTTCCCTTCTCACCCTAAACCTATGCCCTCTAGTTCTGGACTCCACCATCCTAGGGGAAGGACTTTGTCTATTTATCCTATCCATGCCCCTCATGAGGTCTATGAAGACTGGAGGTTGGCTAACGTGGTGCCACTGTTGAAGAAGGGTGGTAAGGACAAGTCAGGGAACTATAGACCAATGAACCTGACATCAGTGGTGGGCAAGTTGTTAGAGGGAATCCTGAGGGATAGGATGTACATATATTTGGAAAGGCAAGGACCGATCAGGGATAGTCAACGGCTTTTGTGCGGGGGAAATCATGTCTCACAAACTTGATTGAGTTTTTTGAGGAAGTAACAAAGAGGATTGATGAGGGCAGAGTGGTGGATGTGATCTATTTGCAGTTCAGTAAGGCGTTCGACAAGATTCCCCATGGGAGACTGATTAGGAAGGTTAGATCTCATGGAATACAGGGAGAACTCGCCATTTGGATACAGAACTGGCTCAAAGGTAGAAGACAGAGGGTGGTGGTGGAGGGTTGTTTTTCAGACTGGAGGCCTGTGACCAGTGGAGTGCCACAAGGATTGGTGCTGGGTCCACTACTTTTCATCATTTATATAAATGATTTGGATGTGAGCATAAGAGGTACAGTTGGTAAGTTTGCAGATGACACCTGTCATGGAAACTAAATTGACTTGACACAATTATTAGCAAGAGCAAAGAAAGGAGCTTTATTGTTACCTCTGTAGACGTGACTCCAGTACACAAATGCTAGATGCCTTCATGTAAAGGAGTGCCTTAACATGGTATGGACACTTGCTTTATTCTGTTTCTTATCACGCTGTCAAGGGCGAATCCCCTAGTCTTAGACATAACAGTTCTTTAGCTTTCGCTGAGTTTGACTATCACAAGGTCGAGTTGAATGTTTACAGAATTCAAACAGAGATAAGCTGACTATAGGCCTTCATCAAAGTTTTGTTTAACTTATACAGCACTCAGTTAAAGGAAAGCATTCTCTTTCAAATTTCACAGTAAATGGATAATTAATTTCACAGTAAATGGATAATTTTCCATTACAACCAAAATTGGGGGTGTAGTGGACAGCGAAGAAGGTTACCTCAGATTACAACAGGATCTTGACCAGATGGGCCAATGGGCTGAGGAGTGGCAGATGGAGTTTAATTCAGCTAAATAGGAAGTGCTACATTTTGGGTAAGCAAATCTTAGCAGGACTTATACACTTAATGGTAATGTCCTAGGGAGTGTTGCTGAACAAAGAGACCTTGGAGTGCAGGTTCATAGCTCCTTGAAAGTGGAGTCGCAGGTAGATAGGATAGTGAAGAAGGTGTTTGGTATGCGTTCCTTGATTGATCAGAGTATTGAGTAGAGGAGTTGGGAGGTCATGTTGGGGCTGTACAGGATATTAGTTTGACCACTGTTGAAATACTGCATGCAATTCTGGTCTCCTTCCTATCGGAAAGGAATTGTGAAACTTGAAAGAGTTCAGAAAAGAATTACAAGGATGTTGCCAGGATTGGAGGATTAGAGCTGTAGGGAGAGGTTGAATAGTCTAGGGCTGTTTTCCTTGGAGCGTCGGAGGCTGAGGGGTGACCTTATAGAGGTTTATAAAATCATGAGGGGCATGGATAGGATAAATAGACAGTCTTTTCCCTGGGATGAGGGGTCCAGAACTAGAAGGCATGGTTTTAGGGTGAGAGGGGAAAGATATAAAAGAGACCTAAGGGGCAACTTTTTCACGCAGAGGCTGGTACGTGTATGGAATGAGCTGCCAGAGGAAGTGGTGGAGGCTGGTACAATTGCAACATTTAAAAGGCATTTGGATGGGTGCATGAATAGGAAGGGTTTGGAGGGATATGGGCCAGGTGCTGGCAGGTGGGACTAGATTGGGTTGGGATATCTGGTCGGCTTGGACGAGTTAGACCGAAGGGTCTGTTTCCATGCTGTACATTTCTGTGACTCTATGACTCTATGAGATCTCCTGACAAATTTATTTCTCAATTTCCAGCTGACTATTAGGGGGTCTATAATACAATCCCAATAAGGTGACCATCCCTTTTTTAGTTCTCAGTTCCACCAAATAACTTCCCTGGATGTATTTCCAGGAATATCCTCCCTCAATACAGCTGTACTCTACCCCTTATCAAAAACACCACTCCCCCTCCTCCCTTGCCTCCCTTTCTATCCTTCCTGTAGCATTTGTACCCTGGAACATTAAGCTGCCAGTCCAGTCCATCCCTGAGCCACGTTTCTGTAATTGCTATGATATCCCAGTCCCATGTTCCCAACTATGCTGAGTTCATCTGCCTTGAAGTAAATGCAGTTTAATTTGTCAGCCCTACCCTGTTCTCTGCTTTGTTCCTGTCTGCCCTGACTGTTTGACTCACTTCTTTACTCAACTGTACCTGTTTCAGATGGATCTCTTTCCTCAGTATCTCCCTGGTCCCACTCCCCCCCTTCATTCCTGAAGAAGGGCATGTGCCCGAAACGTCGAATCTTCTGTTCCCTAGATGCTGCCTGACCTGCTGTGCTGTTCCAGCAATAAAGTTTCAACCCACTCCCCCCCTACCCCTCTTACTATTTAAATCCTCCTGAGCAGCTCTAGCAAGTCTCCCTGCCAGTGTATTAGCCCCCTTCCAATTCAGGTGCAATCCATCCTCTTGTACAGGTTACTTCCACACTAGCAGAGATTCCAATGATCCAAAAATGTGAATCCATCTCCCATTCACCAGCTCCTCAGCCACACATTCATCTGCTCTATCCTCCTATTCCTACCCTCAATGTGGACAATGACCTCTTGCTGACCCCTCTCCCCCGTGAGAACATTCTGCACCCTCTCTGAGACATCCTTGATCCTGGCACCAGGGAAACAACACACCATTCTGCTTTTTTGCTGCTGGCCACAGAAACGCCTGTCTGTGCCACTGACTAGAGAGTCCCCTAACACAATTGATCACTTGGAACCCGACGTACCCCTTCATTACATGAGGGTCTGTCTTGATACCAGAAACTTGGCTGTTTGTGCTACGCTCCGATGTCCAGCGATACATGAATTCAAACAGCAAAGGCAGTAACTGCGCAGATTCACTGCTGTGTCAGTTAGCACTGTGGGTTTCTTTCTCTCTCTCCCTTACAGACCATGTGCTCGCTGCCTTTGTCTGTCTTTCTACCTTTTAAAAGTGCCGTTGTTTGGACTTTTTTCTCTCCAAACCAATGCAACAGCATATAAAACAGTAATTACTGCTCCTAGAATTCGAGGAAACCACCTGTGCAATCCGTCCTTCTTGTACAGGTCACTTCTACCCCAAAAGAGATTCTAATGATCCAAAAATGTGAATCCTTCTCCCATACACCAGCTCCTCAGCCACACATTCATCTGCTCTATCCTCCTATTCCTACCCTCACTAGCTCGTAGTACCAGGAATAATCCAGATATTACTACCCTCAAGGATAGTAAATTTTTAAATTCCTGTCTAACTTTCTATATTCTCCCTTCAAAATCTCATTCTTTTCCCTTCCTATGTCATTGGTTCCAATGTGGACAATGACCTCCTGCTGGCCCCTCTCCCCCGTGAGAACATTCTGCACCCTCTCTGAGACATCCTTGATCCTGGCATCAGGGTAACAACACACCATTCTGATTTTTTGCTGCTGGCCACAGAAACGCCTGTCTGTGCCACTGACTAGAGAGTCCCCTAACAGAATTGATCACTTGGAACCCGACGTACCCCCTCATTACATTAGGGTCTGTCTTGATACCAGAAACTTGGCTGTTTGTGCTACGCTCCGATGTCCGGCGATACATGAATTCAAACAGCAAAGGCAGTAACTGTGCAGATTCACTGCTGTGTCAGTTAGCACTGTGGGTTTCTTTCTCTCTCTCCCTTACAGACCATGTGCTCGCTGCCTTTGTCTGTCTTTCTACCTTTTAAAAGTGCCGTTGTTTGGACTTTTTTCTCTCCAAACCAATGCAACAGCATATAAAACAGTAATTACTGCTCCTAGAATTCGAGGAAACCACCTCCAACAACTAAAATACCTCAAACAAGGAGTAGTTGTTACAGCTACAAATTTTTTTCCCTTCTCCAACTTAGGGATAATTTTACAACTAATCTGTTTCCCTTTCCTCATGCAGTGTAAATTGTAGCTCCTTTTGTAATTTGGCATTCTCACATAAAAGCATAGAATCCCTGCAGTATGTGAGAAGTCCATTCACCCCATCAAATCCACACCAACCCTCCAAAGAGCATCCCCATGTGAACCCATTCCTGCCCTATCCCTTTAATCCCACATTTCCCATAGCTAACCCCCTAGCCTGCACATCCCTGGACACAATGGGAAATTTAGCATGGCTAATCCATATAACCTGCACATCTTTGGACTATGGGAGGGAACCAGAGCACCCGGAGGAAACCCACACGGACGTGGGGAGCATGTGCAAACTCCACACAGTCAGTCACCCAAGGGTGGGATCGAACCTGGGTCCCTGGCGCTATGGAGCAGCAGTGCTAACCACTGAGCCACTGTGCCACCCCTGTACATGTAGAATGAGTGTAAGATGAAAAACTTTGATAACATGTTGCTTTTATCAACAGTACTCAATTAGCAATGTGATAAATGAGCTGATCAAATACCATGATGATGATTGTGGAATAGATATTAGCCAGCGCATTGGTGATAACACCCTTACAGTTCTTCAACAGAGTGCCATAGGATTTTCTACATTCAACTGAGAGACAAACAGGGTCGAGGTTTAACATCTCAACCATAAAGACTGAGGTAGTTTCTTGGGTCAAACACCACTGCCCTTTTGATATGATCTGAGTGCTCCCCTATTTGTTACCTCACTAAATATTTACCATAAAGATCGGGTTTTTGTTGAGACAGATATCTTGAAGTTTATTAACACCACTAGCTATTCACATTGCTCTAACACCACAGACTTGTACATAGTCTGGATTCTGATGTTATTGTGCATTATATACACCAGTTATTGAACACACACAACACTGACATCATTACACAGAGAGAGTGACTGAAGGTGAATACTGGAGCATCACATATCATGACATCATTGTCTTAAAGGCACATTTGCTCTCTAGTCTGGAATCTGTTCATTAGCTCAACAACGACAGAACTTTCAACAGTGCCAAGATCTCTCAGCAATGCATGGGAGGAATCAGCTTCAATTCTGTGTGCAAGTCTTTGTAATGGGGCTCAAGTTATGAACATCTGACACAAGAGACAAGAGCGTTAAACCTCAAAATCTATTCAAATATTTTTCAGCATAATTTATCAACCAAGATTGTTCTTATCTGACGGTCGGAGGTGTTAATGCTCAGGTCCTTCTGAGACACTGGCTCCTGATCCTTGGGGATTTGTAAATCAAGGTTAAGTCAGTGGTTTCATTCATGTGAATAGACCAGGGCACTCTGCTTTATGATGTATTCATCAACATCGTGTCAAAATTTCAGGTCCACACTTTTGCAATGGGGGAGCAAATAATGAGTTTGAATGAGGGGGTCATCCTGTGTGAAAGTCTATCTGACTCTGTAATATTCCTAACATAACAATGGTGGCACGGTGGCACAGTGGTTAGCACTGCTGCCTCACAGCGCCTGAGACCCGGGTTCAATTCCCGCCTCAGGCGACTGACTGTGTGGAGTTTGCACGTTCTCCCCGTGTCTGCGTGGGTTTCCTCCGGGTGCTCCGGTTTCCTCCCACAGTCCAAAGATATGCAGGGTCAGGTGAATTGGCCATGCTAAATTGCCCGTAGTGTTAGGTAAGAGGTAAATGTAGGGGCATGGGTAGGTTGCGCTTTGGCGGGTTGGTGTGGACTTGTTGGGCCGAAGGGCCTGTTTCCACGCTATAATGTAATCTAATCTAATCTAAAAAACCTGAATGAATCCCTTGACCAAGTCTACACTGGGGAAGGTTTGTATCCACAAATCAGGGACTTTCATAGAAGACTTATAGAATCCCTACAGTGTGGAAACACAACAAGTCCACACTGACCTTCCGAAGGGTAACCCACCCAGACCCATTCCACTACCCTACTACGTTTACCCTCCTACATATTCCTGAATACTATGGAAATTTAACATCGCCAATTCAGCCTAGCCTGCAGATCTTTGGATCGTGGGAGGAAACCGGAGCACCCAGAGGAAACCCACACAGACACGGGGAGAATGTACAAACTCCACACAGACAGTCGCCTGAGGCATGCATCGAACCTAGGTGCCTGGTGCTGTGAGGCAGCAGTGCTAATGACTGAACCACCGTGCCACCCCCTAAATCAGTCAGAAACACTGTTACCAGGATAAATTTGCAGAACAGAATTCCCATTCCCTGACTGGGATTCGGACCCAGTAGTAGTGAAAGCACTGAATCCTAACCCCTAGACTATTAGGGAAGGCTTTTCTTTACTTTTCTTTATTCTTTCATGGAATGTGGGTATTGTTGTTGAAGCCAGCATTTGTTGCACGTCCCTAATTTCCCTTAAGCTGAGTGGTTTGTGAGGCTCTTTCAGAGGGCAGTGGGTCTGGAGTCACATGTAAGTCTGACCAGGTAAGGATGGAGTTTCCTTCCCTGAAGGACATGTGAGTGAACACCATATGGGGTCTTTATGACAATTGATGATAGTGTCATGGCCACCGTCACTGAGACGATCATTCAGCCTAACATTTATTTAAATCCCAAGAAATCATAGAATCCCTTCACACAGGAAGTGTCCAGTCGGTCTACTTTGGCTGTGCTAGCTCTTTCAAAAAGCTACCCAATTAGTCCCACATCCTCATCCTTTCTCCATATCCCTGTAACTGTTTTCATCCTTCAGGTGTTTGTCCAATTGCCCTTTTAAAAGTTTCAGTTGAATCCACTTACCCCGCACTTTCAGTTTTGCCCGAAACATTGATTTTCCTGCTCCTCGGATGCTGCCTGACCTGCTGTGCTTTTCCAGCACCACTCTAATCTAGAATCTGGTTTCCAGTATCTGCAGTCATTGTTTTTACCTCGTTGATTTTAACCCTACTGCGAATCCTCTTGCGAGGATGCCTGCCTTGAAGAAGTTTTCCTCCTCTCTCTACCAAGAATCTCAGTGGGTCTCTCCCTCACTGTAACCCCCAGGTCATCTCCTCTGCCCTGAAGCTGTTCAACCATGTCCTGAAACTGACTCGCTACCACAGCCACAGTTGCTTTATGCTAATTTCTCCCCACCCCCACCCGCCTCTCACTTATCTCTCCACTCTGCAGGCACGCTGCCTCTATTCCTGATGAAGGCCTTTTGCCCGAAACGTTGATTTTCTTACTCCTCAGATGCTGCCTGACCTGCTGTGCTTATCCAGCACCACTCTAATTGCAGATTATAACAGCTCACTGTGTGAAATAAAAACTTCTTTTACCAATTATTTAATTTTTTTATGGTTACTGACTTTCTTAACTGTGGAAGCAATTTTTTATTTATTCTTAAGCCAGAGACTGCACATTTATTTACAAGGAGTTAATCACCTCACTGACTTCAACCTTTAACCTTTTTAAATAAGAAATACTCAGTTACCTGAACAGGAGAAGGTGAAGTCACTGAGGTAATTAATGCCTTGTTAATGAGTCTGATGTCCCAAGCTGTATAAGTTCAGGAGTTATTATATGTAGAAAATGTAATTCATACTATTGTAATGAACAATACTGAACAGTTTTATTTCATTAAGATTTGCATTTACATATCTCAACTCATCTTAAAGCGTTTCACATACTGTTGATTACTTGTGGTGCAGTGGCTGTGTTAGATGTAGACAATAGACAATAGGTGCAGGAGTAGGCCATTCTGCCCTTCGAGCCTGCACCGCCATTCAACATGATCATGGCTGATCATTCCTAATCAGTATCCTGTTCCTGCCTTATCTCCATAACCCTTGATTCCACTATCTTTGAGAGCTCTATTCAACTCTTTCTTAAATGAATCCAGACACTGGGCCTCCACTGCC
>NC_057741.1:38247415-38278850 GCF_004010195.1 Chiloscyllium plagiosum
CCTCATTTTTTCTCTGCGTATTTCCTTCTTAGTAATCCTCTGTTGTTCTTTAAAAGTTTCCCAGTCCTCCGTTTTCCCATTTATCTTTGCTATGTTATACTTTTTCTATTTTAACTTTATATGTTTCTTAACTTCCCTCTTCAGCCACGGCCGTCCTTGCCTCCTCCTGGGATCTTTCTTCCTTTTTGGAATGAACTGATCCTGCAACTTCTGCATTATATCCAGAAATATCCGCCATTGTTCCTCCACTGTCATCCCTGCTAAGGTATTGCACCATTGAACTTTGGCCAGCTCCTCCCTCATAGCTCCATAGTTCTCTTTATTCAACAGAAATATTGTCACTTCCGACTGTACCCTCTCCCTCTCAAATTGCTGATTGAAGCTTATTGTATTATGGTATAACAATCATTTACCTTCCCGACCGGCTCTGCGCTCTGCCTTCACTTCCGCCCAACTCCCGCCGCTCTCTGATGCGAAAAGAGATAACCACTTATCTATGACCACTAGAAACATGTCTAGAGTGATGGCTCTTTGTGTGTAGAAGTGCATCAGTCATTTGAAAAAATATTTTATTGCCAACTTATATCTTTTGTCTCGCACCAATTTAAATATTGTGCATTCCTTGTGTGTTGTCGCTTTAAGGTGGGGGGGGGGTGTGTTCA
Source organism: Chiloscyllium plagiosum (assembly GCF_004010195.1). Taxonomy (NCBI): domain Eukaryota; kingdom Metazoa; phylum Chordata; class Chondrichthyes; order Orectolobiformes; family Hemiscylliidae; genus Chiloscyllium; species Chiloscyllium plagiosum. Next base: position 38,248,078 of record NC_057741.1, read on the forward strand.
GTTAGTATGGTCAGTGGGTTCAAACCCAAAGAGTGTGAGGAGGTGGCATTTGCACATGGAAAACCCTTGCTCCATGGCCTGTAGCACCCTGGAGGCATAGGTCACTGGGCCTGGCCTATCATACGGCTCTTGTAGTAGATCAGCTGCTATCATCAGGTCTATGGCTTTAATTTGTAGGGTCTATGGTAAGTCAGGGGACTTATGGTAAGTCATTATTGAGGATGTTAATGAATTATTTTAATCCTGTTTCTACCGGTCCAATTGTCCTAAAGGTTAACCAAAATACAGAAGGCAAGGTTACTACATGACTGCATCACCCCAGAAAGGAGTTAGTGAAAATGAAAAACTAGCCCCTGAAAACCAAAAGGTAGCCCCTGGAAATCAAAAATTAGCGTTCAAGAAAATCTCAAGTAGAGTCCTGGGAAAAAACTATTTCAACAACTGGAAGGCCGGAAGGTGACCTGGGAAGATAGATAGGTGAGTTCAGGGGTCAAGGAACAGAGAAACTCAAACTGGGAAAGGGACAGTTTTTGTGGTCACGGGGTTGACTTCCTTCCCTTTGGCCTACTCACTATATCTCAGAACATCTAGTCGGGCCTTTAAGTATACACATCAGCTAGTTAGACTGTCCTTGCCTCCCAGCCTGTTACCTCAGGTGCCAGTAAAATTCAAAGTAGTTTGTGTTTGATAAATGCTCCTGTGAAACTGCTTGGTTAGGTTCCCTGTTAAAGGTGCTATAGAAATGGATGTAAATTCCATTGGGAGGCAGCTCAGAGAAGGTTCACTAGATTCAGTCCATATATAGATGGTTTGTCTTATGAAGAGCAGTTTAAGCCTATGCACCCTTAGAGTGTAGAAGGATAAGAGGAGAGCTAATTCAGGTTTGTAAGGTGCTAAAGGGGATCGAGAAAGTAACGTGGAGAGGATGTTTCCTCATCTGGGGCAATCTACAATGAGAAGTCACAGTTTTAGAATAAGGGGTGTCAGATCTAAAACACAGATGCGGAGAAATTACCTCCCCCAAAGGATGGTGAATCTGAAGAATTCACTCCACCAGAGTGCAGTGGATTCTGGGACTTTGAGTCAATTTATGGAAGAGATAGACATTTTTAATCAGGAACAGGTTAAAAGGCTATGGAGAGTGAACAGGAAAGTGGAGTTGAGGCCAAAATAAGATCAGCCATGTTCGTGTTAAATAATGGAGCAGGCTTGAGGGTTTGAATGGCTCTTAGTTTGTATGTTCTTACATTATAAATGCAAGCTGTTATCTCCTTTCTAGGACGGGTCTGTTTTTACCTGTGGGGCTGGGAGTTATGGGCAACTTGGACACAGCACAAAAAGGGATGAGATCAAACCGCAGCTGGTTACTCAGCTACTTGGGAGTGAAGTCTCTCAGATTGCATGTGGGAGGTAAGTTAGGAAAACATCAAATGAAACAAATTTGGAAAGATGACAATAATGTCTGTGGTACAAGTGGGAGAAAGAACCTTGCAGGTAACTAACCTCTGGGTCTCAGAATCAGGAAATTAACCCCATACAATGACAGAAAGATTAGATTAGACTCTCCATAGTATGGCAACAGGCGCTTCAACCCAACAAGTCCACACCGACCCTCTGAAGAGTAACCCACCCAGACCCATTCCCCTAATCTATTTTTACCCCTGACTAATGCACTTATCACAATGGGCAATTTAGCACGGCCAATTCACCTGACCTGCACATCTTTGGACTGTGGGAGAAAACCAGAGCACCCGGAGGAAACCCACGCAAACACAGGGAGAATGTGCAAACTCCACACAGTCAATCGTCCGAGATTGGAATTGAACCTGGGGGTCCCTTGGCGCTGTGAGGCAGCCTGCTAACCACTGAGCCATCATGCCACCCCATGATGGCATGATCTTTCTGATGTGGAGGTGCCAGTGTTGGACTGGAGTGGACAATGTCAAAAGACACCAGGTTATAGTCATAGAACACGCAAACAGACCCTTCCAACAGGTTTTGAAATCACAAGTTTTCAGGGTGCTGCCCCTTTGAAGAATAAGAGGAGAAAGTGAGGTCTGCAGATACTGGAGATCAAAGTTGAAACTTTATTGCTGGAACAGTACAGCAGGTCAGGCAGCATCCAGGGAACAGGAGATTCGACGTTTCGGGCACAGGCCCTTCTTCAGGAATGGCCTGTGCCATTCCTGAAGAAGGGCCTGTGCCCGAAACGTCGAATCTCCTGTTCCCTGGATGCTGCCTGACCTGTTGTACTGTTCCTTTGAAGAATAAACCTGGTGGAGTATAACCCTGATGTCATGCGACTTCTGACGATTCTTCTGATTTGAGCTCATGCTTTGAGCTCCAGTCCAAACATATAAAGTGTGTCCAGCAGGCTAAGATAAAAGGTAGGGAGGAGGGACTGGGGGAGGGGCTTTGGAAATGCGATAGGTGGAGGGAGGTCAAGGTGAGGGTGATAGGCCGGAGTGGGGTGGGGGCGGAGAGGTCAGGAAGAAGATTGCAGGTTAGGAAGGTGGTGCTGAGTTCGAGGGATTTGACTGAGACAAGGTGGGGGGAGGGGAAATGAGGAAACTGGAGAAGTCTGAGTTTACTGAGGACAGATAAGAATCTGGAATTTGAGTGCAGATATCGGGGCAGAAGGCAGAAAATTTAACTGTTCACAAGCATGGAATCATGAGCAATTTAAAACAACAGGTCGGATTGAAGGGTGAAAAATATAGATTTCATTTAAGATCTGAAAAAAACTGCAGATGCTGTAAATCAGAAACAAGAACAGAAATTGCTGGAAAAGTTCAGCAGCTCTGGCAGCATCTGTGATGATCAGTCACTTGACCTGAAATGTTAACTTGGATTTCTCTCCACAGATGCTACCAGACCTGCTGAGCTTTTCCAGCAATTTCTGTTATTGTCATGGAACTCATTTATCTGGGTTACATGCCTGTACATCATACTAAAATATTATAAAATATTACCAAATTAAAATCTGTGAGCCGCAATGACCAACAGTTTGAGGTTTGTTCAACAAGGTAAAAAAACGTAGCATAATATATAATTCCAAACTTCTCGCAACTCCACAAAGAATTACTCCGTACTTGATGGCAATTGTTGATTAATGAGCAGTGTCCATCTTTCAATCCAAGCTGTCCATTACACATTGTGGTGAATCAATCGAGCAGGAACTATTTGCTGATTGCTCAGTCTCTATAAATGCAGCTGATAAGGACAGTCAGGAGTTTACGGTGGATTTACAGAGGTAGGTACAGAGCTGAAAATGTGTTGCTGGAAAAGCGCAGAAGGTCAGGCAGCATCCAAGGAACAGGAGAATCGACGTTTCGGGCATTCCTGAAGAAGGGCTTATGCCCGAAACGTCGATTCTCCTGTTCCTTGGATGCTGCCTGACCTGCTGCGCTTTTCCAGCAACACATTTTCAGCTCTGATCTCCAGCATCTGCAGTCCTCACTTTCTCCTAGAGGTAGGTACATGGCAAGGTTCTGATGAGGAGTTACCCCGAACTTGAAAAGTTATCTCTGCTTTCTTCCCACAGATGCTGCTAGACCTCTGAGCTTCTCCAACAATTTCTATTTTAGTTTCATGGTACATTGTGTTTTCTAGCTATCATACGTTGGTCCTAGTAGCAACATCTGGTAAAATCTACTCTTTCGGTGGTATGGAGAAAGCACCGGTGGGAAATGGAAAGCATAGTCATCAGGTGGTACCCAGTCCTGTGAAGTTCTTAATCAGCATACCTCATGACACAGGACGTGTTCATGGTAAGGAGGAACTTTTTCATTGTTGAACGTTAACCTGGAAAATGTGGGGATTTAGCTCTGGTCATTGGGGCCTCTTCTCCCCACTATCCTCTCGATGGTTAATGAACTGTGACGGCTTCACATTATGTCTATGGGAGAGGTACTCAGGCACGTAATTGGCCAATGACTATGGGTGTCCCATTCGAGTAAGGATCCTGGAAGGTGGAAAGTCTCCATTCCCGGCCGAGAGCTATTGGCCAATTAGAGGCCAGCAGAGGAGAATGCTGATGGCAGTTTCTCTGTAATGGTCTGAGACTCACTGGTTCATCAGAGACTTGTGATTGAGAATAGGTTGGAATCAGGAATAGGGATGAAGAGGGAGGGAAGGTGGAGTATTGGTCCCCATCCAACCCTAACTTAATTGCAGACACATTTCCCATTTCTGGGATTCTGATGAGGATACTCCTACCTGTTTCTACTGCCCCTCCCCTTATGCTTCTTCCCTTCTGCTCATGATATTATCTCACCCTGAGGTTTTGGGGTGGAGTCTACTAAATTCAGCCACAGTCTTCTCAACGGCTGGGAGAGCATCCATTGCATTGAAAAACAGCGTCCTTAAATCTTACTTCGACAGAGCCTTCCCATCCCATATCCTGGAATTCCCTCCCTCAGGGCTGTGGGTGTCCATGTTACCCTCAGACTGCAGTAGTTTAGGAAGGCAGCTCACCACCACCTTCCCAGGAGCAATTAGAGACAAGCAGTAAATGCTGGTGGACCTAGGGACATCTACATGCCATGAACAATGTCTTAAAACCAATTTAAATAGATGATCTAGTTATGATCATCTTAGTATTTGTGGGAGCTTATGGTCCATCAATTGGCTGTCATGTTTCCTTGTTTACTACAATGACTACACTCTAAAAGAATGCCTGTGGTTGATTGTTTCGGGCTGACTAACAGAGTTGACTCTCAGGTCTTTACTTTCAACACTGGCAGAGCATACAAAACGGATGGAATATTCTTAAGGAAGGCAGTTTCCAGTGAGCCTTTCACAACCACTGGCTTCTCAAAGAGGGAGACAATAGCCTCGTGGTTTTATCACTGAACTGTTAATCCAGAGGGCCAGGCAATGATACCTTGGGACCCAGGTTCAAATCCCCCACCACAGCAGATGGTGGACTTTGAGTTCAATTGAAAAAAGCACAAATCTGGAATTAAGAGTCTAACAATCACCAGGAGTCAATGGTTGGAAAAACCCACCTGTTTCATTAATATCCTTCAGGGAAGGAAATTCCTGTCCTTACCTAGTCTGGTCTACATATGACTCCAGACTTATAGCAATATGGTTGGTTCTTAACTACCCTCTGGGTAATTACGGACGGGCAATAAATGTTGGTCTAGCCAGCGATGCTGTCATCTGTGAATGAATAAAAAGGAAAATTACTTTGGAACTTGCTGGTTGATGTGTTTTTTTTGCCAAGTCTGATCGGTTTCTATTCTTTTCAGTGACACTGAGCCAGTCTGCTTCAGAATTCGCCTCGGCACACACCAGGAGAATGACAAGAGCAGCTACAGACAAAGCCAATAATCACAAGCGGACAATTACCACACCCAGCTTCCTTCATGCAACAGACACACCGGCCAAACAGCTGAGGATCAGTGGCATAGAGGGTACGGCACCAAAGTTAACCACACAACTGCTTCCCGGTGGAACCAGGGCTCAGCACAAAACCAAAGCATACAGGAAACATCAGCATGGGAGTCAACTCCCAAAGACCAAGGTTCCATCGAGACAGAAGGCAAAGGAGAAGACAGAGCTGACCCATTCGTTCATAGCAACTGATGCAGACTCCAGCATGCAAGGTACTGAGCCCTGTAAATCCAATTGTCCAGAACCCCAGGATTCACTATGACACGTGCTGACTCCATATTAACTCGGGAACACTCCCAGTGCAGCGGCACGGTGGCTTACACGGGTGGTGGATGGGCAGGGATGGGAACAAGCCCAACTTTCTTTCCATCACACAGCTGACCAGGAATCACTCCCACTCTCGCGGCTCACCATTGACGTGTTTTGGAATGATTTGTAAGTTGATAATTGATGTGTTTGGGCCACGTAATGAATGTACCTTCCTTGGTCATCAAATCCTGGGAGCAGGACTCAAACCTGGAGGGTCCAGCTCAGAGGCAAGGACACACCCCATTGCACCCCGGTCCAGGTACACTCCGACAGTACCACAGACAGAGCGGTAGCAGTGGTGAGGTTAACATTTTCAAGTTATCGAGGGGAACTGAGTGGGTAGAGAGGAAATATTTCACTGGTTGCTGCATCTCCTATATTATAACAGTGACTGCACTTCAAATATTAGTTTTTGGCTGCAGAAGTCCTTGGGCAGGGCTGAGGAGGTCATGAAAGGTGCTATATAAATACAAGATTTTCTTTATTCACAGATTGCATAATGCAGCCAACAATCAAAAGAATTTTTGCAGGAGCTAACCAAGGATTTGCATTGTGTCATGTTGAAGTGGTAAGAAACTCAGCATTTTTCAACACCTTCACTACTGTATTGTATTCTGCAGGAGTTCTCTGTGTAGTCTGCAACCAATTTCCCAGTACAGTCCCTTTAGGGCACAGTTAGCTCTGTTGGCTGGATGGCTGGTTGGTTAGGCAGAGTGATACTGACACTGAAGGTTCAAACCCCTCACTGTCTGTGGTTACCATGAAGATCTCGCCATCAGCCACCTCCCTCTCGTAAGAAAAGTGGCTTTTTACAGTTCATTCCATCAGTGACTTCAACAACAGCACCTTACATTTGTGTAGCACTTTTGATGGAATGAAACATGTCATTTCACAAGAGTATTATGAAATTAAGTGTCACACTGAGCTCAGAAGGTATTAAATCAGATGACCTAAGCTTGCCAAAGAGGTAGGTTTTAAAGAAGAAAAAGAGAGCGATACAGAGATAGCGATGGAGTGAGTCAAAGAGATAGAGAGAGAAAGAGACGGAAAGAGAGAGAGAGAGTCAGAGAAGGATAGAGAGACAGAAAGAGAGTCAGAGAGAGAAAGACAGAGAGTCAGAGAGAGGTAGAAGGAGAGAGACAGAGTCAGAGAGAGATAGAGAGACAGAGAATGAGAATCAGAGAGTCAGAGAGAGATAGAGAGTTAGAGAGAGATAGAGAGGTAGAGAGAAAGAGTCAGAGAGAGGTTGAGAGACAGAGAGAGAGAGACAGAGAGGGTTGGGTTGGGTTGGAATTCCAGATTTTGGAGTTGGGCCAATGTTCGTTGAAGTTGGACAAAGCGGGGACAATTCAAGGATCTGGATATCTTTGAGGGTTTTAGGTTTGGAGGTGATAACAGCGACAGTGAGGACTGAGGCCCTGGAGGGGATACTGCCTGATGGAGGGGTGAGCACAGGAGAAGCTGTGTATGGGACTTCAACCAATCCAGACCAGGGCAGGAGAGGTTTGAACAATCTCAAGTTCAAATGGAACACAGTGGCTAGTTACAACAAAAGCAAAAATTTTGCAAAGGCAGAGTGTTGAGCAAGTGATGCCTAATATGATAGTCCCCACAGCTGAATGAACATCATTGCAATCAGTAGGTAAACATGAGCAATATCTGTGCTGCCAACATGGAGACTTGCTCACCAGAAGTTCCAATTGGAAAAAATTGTTGGCCATTAAATGTATTAATAATAAGTTTAATGGCTATGTCATAGATGGAAGAGTCATAGGTTTGTGTGTGTGTGTTTGCAATTTATTGTGAATAAAACCAAGGAAGAAACCACTTGGACTCAGTAAGGACTGCATATGCTGGAAATCAGAGTCATTCGATGTGAAGCTGGAAGAGCACAGCAGGCCAGACAGCATCAGGGGAGCAGCAAAGTCAACGTATCAGACCAAAAATCTTTATTAGGTTTCACCCTAAAACATTGACTTTCCTGTTCCCCAGATGCTGTCTGACCTGCTGTGCTCCTCCAGCTCCACATCTATTGACTCTAGAAACAAGCCATTGTCTTATCGGCAAATCTATACAACTCCCTCAGTGTCACTGAGCAGTGTTTTGGTACAAAAACGAAGAATTGTGGATCCTGGAAATCTGGAAACAGAAACAGAAATTGCTGGCAAAACTCAGACTATGTGGAAACATCTGTGGAGAGGCATATGAAGAAGAGTCACTGGACCCAGAACAACTCTGCTTTCTCTCCACAGATGCTGCCATACTTGTTTGAGTTTTTCCAGCAATTTCTGTTAATGTTTTGGTACAAATTGTGCCATCGTACAAATCATGATGTTGCTGTGGTTCTGTTCGCCGAGCTGGAAGTTTTTGTTGCAGACGTTTCGTCCCCTGTCTAGGTGACATCCTCAGTGCTTGGGAGCCTCCTGTGAAGCACTTCTGTGGTGTTTCCTGCCGCTTCCGGTTGTCAGTTTCAGCTGTCCGCTGTAGTGGCCGGTATATTGGGTCCAGGAAGATTTGTAGCTCGGGTGCTTGTTGTTGTGGTTCTGTTCGCCGAGCTGGGAATTTGTGTTGCAGACGTTTCGTCCCCTGTCTAGGTGGCATCCTCAGTGCTTGGGAGCCTCCTGTGAAGCGCTTCTGTGGTGTTTCCTCTGGCATTTATAGTGGCCTGTCCCTGCCGCTTCCGGACAACCTTGGAGCCTGTGGATGTCACCTAGACAGGGGACGAAACGTTTGCAACAAAAACTTCCAGCTCGGCGAACAGAACCACAGCAACGAGCACCCGAGCTACAAATCTTCTCACAAACTTTGAAAATCATGATGTTTTCAGCCTTTTTACACTTCACAAGGAAATGATATTGTTTAATTTGTGCATTAACTTTAACCTCCTGTTTGTGGTGCAGCTCATCGGCTTCCTGAAGAGACTAACAGCAGCACCTTATGCTAACAATGACAAGGTGTACTTATACTGCGCCTTTGAAACAGTAAAGTGTCTCAATTGTTTTTACATAAGTGATTATCAAATAAAACTTGACACAGCATCACAAAGGAAAAGACATCTGGGTGGGTATATGAATAGGGACATTTTGGAGGGGTATGGGCAAAGTGCTGGCAAATGGGACTAGATTGGGTTGGGATGGACGGGTTGGACTGAAGGGTCTGTTTCCATGCTGTACATCTCTATGATTCTATGATGGAGGTGAACAGACACTTATCCACAGGAGTAGACTTTAAAGAATGTCTAATGAGAAGACAGTGAGATGCAAAGTGGTTTAGGGAGAGAATTTCAGAACTTCAGGTCTATGCACTTGATGTCACAACCACCAGATACACAACGTTGGACATGAGGGTGCACTAGAGACCAGAGTGTGAAGGGTATATGAATATCAGAGGGTTGTCGGGTTGGAGGAGGTCGCCATATTTGTAATTTTACACAGAATTGTTTACCACACAGAAGGAGGCCATTTGGCCTATTGTGTCTGAGCTAAGCTCTCTGAGGGAGGAATTCACCTAACTCTCTATTCATTCTTCCTTCTCAGAAAATGTAGACACCCAATTTTGTAGGCTTCATTATTTTTAGACCAATGATATTGTTTTATGTCCATCACCCTCCTGAAGAAAGAATACTTAAGCATGCGAAAGAAATAGAGGAACAATGGAGAGGTGTGTTGGGTGAATTAGAATCAAATCAGATAGAGAGGAGGGAAAAGTACGTTTGGATTAAGAGAGGGGGATGAAAGTGGTGGAAAGGAAACAAATGTCTCTCAGAGCAATTTACTGAATTAACTCCACAGGAGACTGGTACCCTGTCACCAAGTCACCCTTTATTCACATGTGAGGAGTACTTAACACTGATCCAGCTCCCTCAGAGCCAGCTCTTAAAATGAGCAGAACCCCTGACACTCCTGTTTATCTTTTTTTTTAACAGAAGCCAGTATCCTATCACCCATTATTTACACGGGGAGAGTCCTTGACACTGATCCAGTTCCCTCAGAGCCAGCTCTCAGAGTGAACAGAAGCCCGGTTTCTTTTTCTTTCTCTTTCTTTACCTCCATACTACTGCCTAACTGCGGTAGTGCTTATTTATCCCCCAGCACCCGTGGTGTGTGTGCAGGTGTGAGACACAGTGAGAGACGCAAGGTGCACGTATCTTTATTCAGTTTCCACCACCAGGAAGAAAGGAAACACCCGAGTGGCCAGTGACAAGCAGCGCCCTTCACATCAAAGGGCAGTGCTGTGTGATCAAACAGTGAAGGGGAGGGCAGGGACTAAATCAAAATAGAGTTGGAGGGGGAAATAATGCACTCCACTCCCTGCAGCGCCCACCTCTCCCTGAACAACTCCAGGGTGTTGGTGGACACCATTGATGTGCTCCTTTTCCAGAGACACCAGGGCTCTAACGTAACCGCGGAAGAGGGGCAGGCAGTCGGCCATAATGACCCCCTCCACGGCCCACTGCCTGGACCTGTTGATGGCCAGTTTGACGAGACCCAGGAGCAGACCCACGAGGAGGTCTTCAGACCTGCACTCCCTCCTCCGTACCGGATGCCCGAAGATCGGGAGCATGGGACTGAAGTGCAACCAAAAGCAGAGGAGGAGGTTTTTGAGAAAATCAAAAAGGGAGTGCAAACGCCCACACCCAATATATACATGGTCCACGGACTCCACAGCACCACAGAAAAAGCAGTTGGGCTGGGAGGAACCCCTGTTTATTTATTTATTTTTTTCTTTTTTCCTTTTTTATTTAACCCCCACACTACCGCCTAAGTGCGGTAGTGCTTATTTTTTCCCCAGCACCCATGGTGTGTGTGTGCAGGTGTGAGACACAGTGAGAGACACAAAGTGCACGAATCTTTATTCAATTTCCACCACCAGGAAGATAGGAAAACACCCAGGTGGCCAGTGACAAGCACTGCCCTTCACATCAAAGGGCAGTGCTGTGTGATCAAAACAGTGAAGGGGAGGGGAGGGATTAAATCAAAATAGAGTTGGAGGGAGAAATAATGCACTCCACTCCCTGTGGCGCCCACCTCTCACTGAACAACTCCAGGGTGTTGGTGGACACCGCGTGCTCCTTCTCCAAGGACACCCGGGCCCTAACGTAACCGCGGAAGAGGGCCAGGCAGTCGGCCCTAATGACCCCCTCCACGGCCCGCTGCCTGGACCTGTTGATGGCCAGTTTGAGGAGGTCTTCAGACCTGCCCTCCCTCCTCCGTACCGGGTGCCCGAAGATCAGGAGCGTGGGACGGAAGTGCAGCCAAAAACAGAGAAGGAGGTTTTTCAGAAAATCAAAAAGGGAGTGCAAACGCCCACACCCAATATATACATGGTCCACGGACTCCACAGCACCACAGAACAAGCAGTTGGGCTGGGAGGAACCCCTGTTTATTTTTATTTTTTTTACTACTACCTGACAGTGGTAGCGCTACAACCTCTGTTTATATATTTTTTTCTTTTTTTCTTTCTTTTTCTTTTTTTTTTCTTTTTTCTTTTTTTCATTTTTCTTTTTAACCCCCACACTACCGCACGTGCTTATTTTATCCCCAGTACCCATGGTGTGTGTGTGCAGGTGTGAGACACAGTGAAAGGCACAAAGTGCACGAATCTTTATTCAATTTCCACCACTATGAAGATAGGAAAACACCCGGGTGGCCAGTGACAAACACTGCCCTTCACATCAAAGGGCAGTGCTGTGTGATCAAAACAGTGAGGGGGAGGGTAGGGACGAAATCAAAATAGACTTGGAGGGAGAAATGATGCACTCCACTCCTTGTGGCGAACCCCTGTTTATATCTGTCAGCCAGGGCTCCCTGATTGGGCTATTAATCTGATCCAATCAGGGAACTCGTATTCTATGAAGTCGACCTGGCTGACCCCATTACAATCATTGCATTTATCAGCTATAGGAACAAAACTCTCTAGTTTGAGCTGGTCCCATAATGAGTTTGAGAGGTTGAATGGAATTCTAAGAACATAAATCTCATCATTTTGAAGATTCCATATGCTGTTAAGAGCCAGCCTAACTTTCTGCAGTGAGTTTAACAAGCAAGTAGTTTAAAAATGTAGCAGTTGTTCGGAAATGGCAGGGAGGTTGATGGTGAGCTCCTAGTTTTGTGAGGTAACAGCAGAACGACTCAAATTGTCCAGCAACCTGTGACCTCTCACAATTCACAGAGAAACTCTTCTCAATAAAAGTTAGTAGACTATTTATGCATTAATAACAACAGGTACCTTTAACCTATTTCCACAACAAATTCAAGGTCAGTGTCTCATGTCAGTGATCTGCCCAGTCAAATATAATCCTTCATCTTTTCTTTAACTATAGGATTCAGTTCCCTCTGACTATGAATCTCCATTCCTCGCTCTGAAGAGAATTGTTACCGTTGAAGATTCCCTCCTGGACAGATGGAGTGCAACAGACGATGAAGAACTGTGGGAAGACACAAAAGAGTTAATATGTATTTCTTTATCAATATTAACTTTGATTTTCATTGTTTTCAATGGACTCCCCACCTCAAGGAAAAGACCTTGTCTATTTATCCTATCCATGCCCTTCATGATTTTATAAGATCACCCCTCAGCCTCCAACGCTTCAGGGAAAACAGCCCCAGCCTATTCAACCTCTCCCTATACCTCAAACCCTCCATGCCTGGCAACATCCTTTTAAATCTTTTCTGAACCCCTTCATATTTAACAACATGTTGTTGCTTCACTGTCACTGGGTCAAAATCCTGAATTCCCTCCCTAAGAGCATTGTGGGTCTACCTACAGCACATGGAGTGCAGCGGTTCCAGAAGGCAGCTCACCCCCACCTTCTCAAGGGGCAACTAGGGATGGGCAATAAATGGTAAGCCCAGCCAAAGACACGAACGTCTGTGAAAAACCTTTTAAAAAATGAATTACTTTGGATGATTAAATGCTCTTTTTACTATTTGTATTTCAGTTTGAAGAGTAAATGTTAAAATAAATGTAAGATATTCTTTAAAAATTATGTTTACTTTTCAACAGGGAAATTGATCTTCTCTTTTCTTCTGCTGCATCCCTGAATGGAAGTTTCCTGGAAACAAGGTGAGTTCAGGTATGTCAGAGTGTCCAGGCTGGGGCTGATGGTTCAAGGTGGGAGGGATTGGCAGGCTTGTGGTATAGACAGTAAGAACAATCAGGGAGGAAGTGAGCACTGCAGATGCTGGAGATCAGAATCTTAGAGTGTGGTGCTGGAAAAGCACAGCCGGTCAGGCAGCATCCGAGGAGCAGGAGAATCGACATTTCGGGCATAAGCTCTTCATCAGGAATGAGGGGGTGGCCTAAGGGGGCTGAGAGATAAATGGGAGAGGGGGTGGGACTGGCAGATGGAGGTGGGGCTGAAGGTGATAGGTCAGAGAGGAGGGTGGAGTGGATATTTGGGAAGGAAGATGGACAGGTAGGACAGTTCAAGAAGGCAGTGCCAAGTTGGGATCAAGGTGGATTTCACCAGTTTCCTCATTTCCCCTCCTCCCACCTTATCCCAGATCCAACCTTCCAACTCGGCACTGCCCTCATGAACTGTCCTACCTGTCCATCGTCTTTCCCACCTATCCACTCCACCCCCACCTATCGCATTCCCAGCTATCCACCTGCCAGCCCCACCCCCCCTTCCATTTATCTCTCAGCCCCCATGGGCCACCTCATTCCTGATGATGGGCTTATGCTCGAAACGTCGATTCTCCTGCTCCTCAGATGCTGCCTGACCTGCTGTGCTTTTCCAGCACCACACTCTTTGAAGTAAGAACAATCAGATAAATTCTGTGACTTTGCCATAGTGGAGCCAGGGAGTGAGAGTTGGTGAAGGAGATCCATCATTGCCGTTGTTGCTTCAAACTCTCCTCCATTTAAACCATTGCATTCAATGCTGGGCACTGCAGCTCATAAAGGATGTGTTATCTTTGGAGGGCGTGCAACACAAAGTCGCTGAATGGTGCCAAGGCTAAAACAGATTGGATAGACCAGATCTGTACTCTCGTTACAGAAGATTATGGAGTGATCTTATTGTGGTGGAGGCAGGTTCAACTGAAACATGCAATGGATGGTTTCCTTGACAGTGATATGGGGAAAAGGCAGGAGATTGGCACTAGATAATACAAGTGGCCTCTTTCACCTTAATAATTCTGTCTTTCTGTAAATGAGGTGTTTACGATGAATAAGAGTGGTGATAGGTTTGGTAGAGAGAAACAACTCTATATAACAACATTCTAACAGCTTTCTTATTTGATTGAGCCCCCATACACCATCTTAAACATTCACCACCTACACTGCCAACCCACAGCAGTAACAGTGTATACCTTCGACACAATGCATTGCAGGAACTCAGTAAGCTTTCTCCAAAAACTCTTTCCAATTCGGTGACTGCTACCCTCTAGAAAGACAAGGGCAGCAGATACATGGAAACACCACCATCTCCAAGTCATTCACTGCCCTCACTTGGAAAAACATTGTGGTTCCTTCACTATCTCTGAAATTCACTCCCTCACAGCACTGTGACTCTACACCATAAGATCATACGTCTATGAGGCATCGGAGCAGAAATTAGGCCATTCAGCCCATCGCGTCCGCTCCATCATTCAATCATGGCTGATCAGTTTCTCAACCCCATTCTCCTGCTTTCTCTCTGTAACCCTTGATCCCCTTTACAATCAAGAACCGATCAATCCCTGTTATAAATATACTCAATGCCCTGGCCTCCACAGCCTTCTGTGGCAGTGAATTCCATAGATGCCCCACTCTCTGGCTGAAGACGTTTCTCCTTATCTCCATTCTGAAAGTGCTTCCCTGCTTTTATAAACACCACAACGAAGATGCTTCTTGCACCTTATCTGGGGTAGTTAGGGGTGAATAATAAATGCAGGAATAAGCAATGATGCCTTTGTCTCAAGAATGAATAAAGAAAGGTCCAGAGCAGAGAAGGTAGGATAATTCAAATTACAGCCTGGCTGTTCAGGACTTGCTCAGCCCAAGGACAGTGGAAATCTGGAACTTTCCTCCCAAAAGGTCGAGAGGCTAATTGAACATTTGAAAGCTAAGATTGGTAGAATTTTGTTGGACAGGGATTTAAAGGATTCCAGATCAAACGCAGGAGTTAAGATTGTGGGTGGCACAGTGGCACAGTGGTTAGCACTGCTGCCTCACAGTATCAGAGACTCGGGTTCAATTCCTGCTTCAGGCAACTGACTGTGTGGAGTTTGCACATTCTCCCCGTGTCTGCATGGGTTTCCTCCCACAGTTCAAAAAAATGTGCAGGTTAGGTGAGTTGGCCATGCTAAATTGTCCGTAGTGTTAGGTGAAGGGGTAAATATAGGGGAATGGGTCTGGGTGGGTTGCGGGTCGGTGTGGACTTGTTGGGCTGAAGGGCCTGTTTTCACACTGTAAGTAATCTAATCAAATTGTAATGCTTGAGATCAATTTCGAACTAAATAAATGATAGAGAAGGGTTGAATGGTCACTTCCAGTTTCTCTGTTGCTTACAATATTTACCCTAACTTTTATTTTATTGCTAACATTGGGCTCAAATCCAATTCAGAAGAATTTGTTGGAAATGTATTTTTCCAGCCAATCGTGGGGTCCAATTTGAAGTGTGATTGCCAGGAAGTATTCACCTATTCAGTACTCGTTACATTCGGAAACCATCAGTGTTCATCGTCAGTGTTCACCATCCCACCCTCCATGTTCATCGTCAGTGTTCACCATCCCACCCTCCAGGCTGTGTGACCCCCAATCAGTGACTTCACGGCATTCCGAAGCATTTTGCAGCCAACAAAGAATTTCTGGTGCAGTTAATTTGAGCAAAGCAAGATCCCAAAAAACCCAACAATCTCATATTGACCAGATCCTTGTTATTTAGTACATAGGTTGATGGATAAATATTGGCACAGGACTCCAATGGGAATTCTCATGGTTGCAATGAAACTTGTAAGGGAGGTGAGGGGATTTGGTTTAATGTCTCACCCGAAAGATGGTCTTCCACTACTATCGCACTCCGTCAGTGCCGCGCTGGAGGTGTCCATTTGAGGTTTGCACTTAAGTCCCTGGAGTTAGATATTAACTCCAAAGTATCCTGGACTTAATGGCATGATTGGTACCCATCAAACCACCATAGATGCCATGGTCAGCAGGCAGTGCCCTCTACGTGGTTTCTAGCAGTAGTTTCAGAGTGAGTATCATGATCTGTGCTGGTGTTAATTCAGCAGTGTGTATCATCTACAAGATGCATCAACTTGCCAAGCCTTGATTGACAACACCTTCCAAAGCCATGACCACTTCCATCTAGACAGACAAGGGCAGCAGGTACAGGGGAACACCACCAGCTGCAAGTTCCCCTCCAAGCCACCAGTATCCTGACCTGGAAATATACCACCGTTCCTTCACTGTCACTGGGTTAATATCCTGGAATACAAAGATTTGCAACGTCTACCTAAATATATCAACTTTCATGTGAAGTTAAGTTTTGATTTTGTTTTTGGAACAGCAATGATGATCATTTCAAAACCGGCCTAGAGTCCTCAGGGGTTGACATGTCAGCAGTGAGCATTTGGTTCGAGAAATTGGGGAAAAATCCAAGACTTTTACAAGAGGTAATGTTGAAGATGACACCAGTCAGACTCTGGATTCTGTGCCATGAAAGGAACAATTTGCAGGTCCAAGGGGAAAGAGGAAGAGGAGTGGGAATGGCTGATTAGCTCTTCCAGACAGCCAACACAGTCAGGATGGGCTGAATGGTTGTTTGTTCTGTTTGATGCTATAGATCAAACCAGGATTCCTTATGTGAATTTATCCTTAAACAGTGAAGGGCAATCTCTCACAGATATCAAGGCTGTAAGCTCTGGAGTTATTTAATCATAGAATCCCTACAGCATGGAAGCAGGCCATTCGGTCCATTGAGTCCACACTGACCCTCCAAAGATCATCCTACCCAGACCCACCCCTCTATTTGAGGAGAAAGTGAGGTCTGCAGATGCTGGAGATCAGAGCTGAAAATGTGTTGCTGGAAAAGCACAGCAGGTCAGGCAGCATCCAGGGAACAGGAGAATCGACGTTTCGGGCATAAGCCCTGAAGAAGGGCTTATGCCCGAAACGTCGATTCTCCTGTTCCCTGGATGCTGCCTGACCTGCTGCCCTTTTCCAGCAACACATTTTAAGCCCACCCCTCTATTTCCCATGTCTAACCCACCTAGCCTGCACATCCCTGGACTCTTTGGGCAATTTAGCATGACCAATCCACCCTAACCTGTACATCTTTGGATTGTAAGAAGAAACCGGAGCACCTAGAGGAAACCCATGAACACACAGAGAGAACGTACAAATTCCATCCAGACACTCACCTGAGGGTGGAATTGAACCCGGGTCCCTGGTGCTGTGAGGAAGCAGTGCAAACCACTGTGCCACCTTACCCTCCAAGACATATTTCTCTCCCTTGACCCCTTTGCCTCCCTCCCCTCATTTTAGATAATCCTTAGAACCTACCTCTTTGACCAGCTTTTATCCACATTACTGCAAGTGTCTCAGTGTCATATTGTGTTTGGTGCTGCTGTTTACATTAAAGGAGTCAAAGGTCAACAAGTACATACAGGAAAGTGGGACCTCACTCAGTTCAGCGATGACCTATTGAATGGCACGGCTTGTAGAGAGGGGCCGAATGGCCTACTCCTGTTCCTACTTTGTATTTTCGTATGTTTGGGCTCTGAAATGCCCAGGGACATTTTGCTACATCAAATGTATATTTTGCTATATAAATTCAGATTGTTACTCTTGATGATATGTTCCTCACGTTCCGATGTTTGTTTTCCCAATAGGTAACCAATGTGGTTGAGACAAATTTGATTCCATCGCTCCCTACGTCTCCTGTTGGTGTGGAAGCTCTTCGCGTTTATCTGGTTCTGCCTGAACTCCTCGATGTTCTGACCGAGCAGAGCAACATTGTGAAACTTGGAAATCTTCTGAGCTCAGCCACTGCATCCATTGAGGGAAGCCAACTGGAAATCCTTGGTAAGTGCAAGAGAAATTATTCACTTTCTTCTTTGAGGCTCATGGAACCCGTGAAATGATAGTGGGGTATAATAAGGAGACAGGTCCCATGTCTATCTCAGCCAGAACACAAATTGAATCTTGGGCTGTCAGCATGATTCTGAGCCACATGTTAACCTAAACCCTCTCCCTTGAAATTTCATAAAGCCTTGAACCAACCAACACAAAAACAAAATACTGCGGATTTTCAAAAATAATTTTGTGGGATATGGGCCTCACTGGTAAGGTTAGCATTTATTACACATTCCTAATGAGTTTAGATTAGAGTGGTGCTGGAAAAGCACAGCAGGTCAGGCAGCATCTGAGGAGCAGGAAAATCGATGTTTCGGGCAAAAGCCCTTCACCAGGAAGGGCTTTTGACTCCTGATGAAGGACTTTTGCCTGAAACATCCATTTTCCTGTTCCTTGGATGCTGCCTGACCTGCTGTGCTTTTCCAGGACCACTCTCATCTAAACTCTGGTTTCCAGCATCTGCAGTCCTCACTTTTGCCTATACATTCCTAATGGCCCAGAGGGCATGAGAACCAACGACATTGCTGAGGGTCTGGAGTCATGTGTAGGCCAGACCGGGTAAGGATGGTAGATGGTAGATTGGGGCGGCACGGTGGCACAGTGGTTAGCACTGCTGCCTCACAGCGCCAGAGACCCAGGTTCAATTCCCGCCTCAGGCGACTGACTGTGTGGAGTTTGCACGTTCTCCCCGTGTCTGCGTGGTTTCCTCCAGGTGCTCCAGTTTCCTCCCACAGTCCAAAGATGTGCAGGTCAGGTGAATTGGCCATGCTAAATTGCCCGTAGTGTTGGGTAAGGGGTAAATGTAGGGGTATGGGTGGGTTGCGCTTCGGCGGGTCAGTGTGGACTTGTTGGGCCGAAGGGCCTGTTTCCACTCTGTAATGAATAACGAATAATAACAAATTTCCTTCCCTGAAGGGAATCAGTTAACCCGATGGGTTTTTACAGCAATCAATGATACTTTCATTGTGTAGTTACTGAGAACAGCACTCAATTCTAGGTTTTACTTTAAGAAATACTGTTTAAATGTCAGAAATCTGATTATACAGTCAGAAATGCTGGAAAAATATTCTCTACGTCAGTCAGCATCTAGTGAGAAAGATACAGGGTTAATGTTTCAGCTTGATGTCTTTACAGCAAAACAGTGAACATTATTTTACAGCTTCCCCCAGACTCAGCTCTGGCGTCTTTATGTGGTTCATTATCTTCCTCTTTTGCCTTACACTGTCATCCTGTTTGTTACCTTCCACCAAATGCACACCTTCCCTTTTGTCACTTTGGCAAACTCTGATGTAATTAGCTTTGCAAGTTTTTCAAAGTGTGGTTGGCTTGGGAAGCTCAGCAGCTGAAAGGAAGTGGGGAACGATTCAGGCAAACATAAATGGGGGTAAGAGAAGCAGTAATGGTTCTGCTCCCACCTCCCTCCCTGGCCTCCCAAACTCTTTCTCCATCAAGTCCATTTGTACAAATGCCCCCAGATCTGGATAAACCCAACTGGTTACTCCTGGTCATAGAATCTCTACAATACATTTGGGGGCCATTTAGCCAATCAAGTCTGCATCTACCTTCCAAAGAGCATCCCACCCAGTTCCTGTGATTCCACATTTCCCACGGCCAATCCACCTAGGCTGCACACCCCTGGACACTATGGGCAACTTACAATGGGGAAAATATTTCTACTGTGCATCTTCAGTCTGTGGGTGGAAACCACAGGAAAGACAGGTGGGGAACATGCAAACTCCTTACAGACAATCACCCAAGACTGGAATTGAACCCGGGTCCCTGGTGCTTTGAGGCAGCAGTACTAACCACTGAGTCACCGTGCCACCCGCTGCACAGGCCAAGTTGATGCCACCCGGGTCCTGACACCTGCCCCAGAATGCTCCTCTCTGGCAAGGTGTCATGCATGGACCAAACAAAGCAAAGAACCTGATAACGTCTGATGAAAACCTGTCTTCAAGAATTCCCATCTAAAGTTCCTCCCCTCCCCATTTAATCTGCCCCATTAACATCCAGTGTTTTGTGGAACAGAAGATAACCAGTTCACTCATGGTGTCTGTGCTGGCTCTCTGAAACAGTAACTTTGCTCCCATCGCATTTCCCCTTTCCATATATTCTTTTAACATTTTGCTTTTAAATGGTGCCTTTTTTATGGATAGGTTGCATCCTTGCTTCTGAGCCAGGTGGCCAAAGATTCAATGCCCATGCCGGCACCTCCCCTCCAGCTGGCACCTTAGTGTGGTACTGCAGGAATGCTGCTCTGCTGAAAGTACAAACGATCCCATGGCATTTTTTCCAAAGAAGAACACAAAGCTCCCCTCCTTTCTTCAGCCAATTCTCAAGCCTTATCTTGTTGGGCTATGGGTCTCATCTTGTAGTCCTGATGCAAGGTCATTGATCTGAAATGTTTACTCAGTGTTTCCGCTCACAGATGAAGAATATTTCCTGTATTATCTGTTTCTAGCTCAGATTTCCAGCATCCACAGTATTTTACTGCTGTGGGACTGATGCATTCTGATGGTAAACGTTTCAAACATAGACAAGTTCAAATTGACCACACCTGATTATCCTGCTGTAACCTCCTGCAATCTTGATTATCATTGCCATTGTTTCTTCGATACACTGCTCCCAATACCTTCTAAACACATTCCTCAAAATCTCTAACTCCTAAGAACGTTTCAAGTGATATTGGTGACAAAATCCAGTCAGTGATCCCATTTTCCAGAACGGCATCTCCTTTATGAGAGCAAAACTCAACCAGAGGAAAATAAAGGTTAAACAAGTGGTGTACGGAATGGTGGGTTTGAGGTCTAAAATAGATTAGCCATGATCTTATTTAATGGCAAAGCTGACCCGATGGGCTGGATGGTCTACTCCTGCTCTTTATTTGTAACATCAAATTGGAAAATAAAGTAAATTACTATTTTGATGATTTAATTTGTGGTAAATCAAAATCAGTCTTGTTGTATCTTTCTTTTCTGACTAATCTTCGACTGTGAACCAGAATCTTGGTGGAGTCACCTCAACGAGTTTTTCTTCAAGAAACTTGTGACAATGTATAAAAGTGCATCTTACAGACTGCTTCAAGAGACTTCCAGCAACCAAAGTGAATTCCCTGATAAACTGTGCAATTGTCTCAATATTTTGCAAAGACTTTACAAGGTGAGTCTGACCGTGTTAACTTAGTGGCTCTGACCGCACCTGGGTCTGTCTAACCTTCCCTTCTCTTCACTTGTGGGATGTGGACATCACTCCCCAGCTAGGTCTGCATTTCCTGCCACTTCCTCATTGCTAATGCAGCGATGAGCTTCCAGAACTGCGACAGTCCTGTGGATTGCAGATTTTTGTTGCAGTTTAGATACAAACTGGATATATGAACATTGAAGTTAGGAGTAGGAGTGGGCCACCTGGCCTTTCAAGTCTGCTGTGCCATTCACAACTGATCTGATCATTCCCGCAAACCCAATATCTGCCAGAGGAAGTGGTAGAGGCTGGTACAATTACAACATTTCAAAGACATTTGTCCAGGTACATGAATAGGAAAGATTTAAGAGGGATATGGGCCAAATACAGGCAAGGGGGACTAATTTAGTTTGGGAAACCAGGTAGGTGTGTCCAAGTTAGACTGAAGAGTCTGCTTCTGTGCTGTATGTTTTGTGATTCATTCATTGATGGGATGTGGGCATCGCTGGCCAGGCAGCATTTATTGCCCATCCCTAATTGCCCAGAGGGCAGTTAAGAGTCAACTACATTGCTGTGGGTCAAGAATCACATGTCGGCCAGACCAACTAAGGATGGCAGTCTTCTTCCCCAAAGGAGATTAGTGAACCAGATGGGTTTTTCTGACAATGGATTCATGGTCACCCTTAGACTTTTAATTCCAGATTTTTTATTTTTATTGAATTCAAATTCTACCCTCTGCAGTGGTGGGTTTCAAACCCAGGTCCCCAGAATATTATCTGGGTCTTTGAATTAACACTCCAGTGATAATACCACTACGTCATCACCTCCCTTGCCTGTATGACTCTATCTACCTCCACCTCTGCTTCCACTACCTTCTGAGGAAGACACTGAGTCACAAATCTCTCTGAGAAAGAAAATGCCTCCCTATCTCTGTCTGATTATTTTTAAATAGTGTCCTTGGTACTCGACTCTGCCACAAGAGGAAACATTTTCTCCCCTCAATCTGTCAATATCCCTTAGAATCCTGAATGTTCAGATCATTTAAAATACAAGCAACTTTAAGTGTAGTAAAGTATACTTCAATCCATTCTATCCGCAGATAAATTCCTCAGCAGGTTTTCAAATCCAGGAGAACAGTTTCTACATAGCTCCTGCAGAGGTCTTCAGGGATACTCCTATTTCCTGTGTAAGTTCAAAAACCGGAATCACATTATTTCACTGGATAACATCAACATGCATTTAAATGGTGTTTTTAATGTGGTATAGCTTCACAAGGAATGCTATGGAATTAAATTTGACTCAGGGTTTAGGGGTTTGGAGTTCACTTTAACTTGCCTTGTAAGTTAATTACAAAGTGGGTTTTGATGTGGAGGTTCCAGTGTTGGACTGGGGTGAAAAATGTCAGAAGTCACACAACGCCAGGTTATAGCAAGTTTTGAGAAGATTTGTAGCTCAGGTTGAAATTCTGGATATAGGTTTGCTTGCTGAACTGGAAGGTTCATTTCCAGATGTTTCATCACCCTTCTAAGTAACATCTTCAGTGGGCCTCAGGCAAAGCACTGTTGATAATTCCTGCTTTCTATTTATATGTTTGGGTTTCTTTGGGTTGGTGATGTCATTTTCTGTGGCGAAGTCACCTCCTGTTCTTTTTCTCAGAGATGGTAGATGGGGTCTAACTCGATGTGTTTGTTGGTAGAGTTCCGGTTGGAATGCCATGCTTCTAGGAATTCTCGTGCATGTCTCTGTTTGGCTTGTTCTAGGATGGATGTGTTGTCCCAGTCAAAGTGGTGTCCTTCCTATCTGTATGTAAGGATACTAGTGAGAGAGGGTCATGTCTTTTTGTGGCTCGGTCGTGTTCATGTATCCTGGTGGCTAATTTTCTGCCTGTTTGTCCAATGTAGTGTTTGTTACAGTCCTTGCATCATATATTTGTAAATGACATTACTTTTGCTTGTTGTCTGTATAGGGTCTTTCAAGCTCATTAGCTGCTGTTTTAGTGTGTTGGTGGATTTGTGGCCTACCATGACGCCAAGGGGTCTGAGTAGTCTGTTCTTACAGCTTGTTATCTGTATGTAAGGATACTAGTGAGAGAGGGTCTTTTTGTGGCTCGGTCGTGTTCATGTATCCTGGTGGCTAGTTTTCTGCCTGTTTGTCCAATGTAGTGTTTGTTACAGTCCTTGCATCATATATATGTAAATGACATTACTTTTTCTTGTTGTCTGTATAGGGTCTTTCAAGCTCATTAGCTGCTGTTTTAGTGTGTTGGTGGGTTTGTGGCCTACCATGATGCCAAGGGGTCTGAGTAGTCTGTTCTTACAGCTTGTGTGGATAATAGCAGCAACCACAAGGAGAATAGACAATCTGATCACATGGAGCAAGAGGTCTTTCAAGGAGTGGGGAAGCAAGAAGAAATGTTGTGGTAGTAGGGAAGTATAGGGGGACAAGTGCAGTTCTCTGAAGCCAAACCTATGGGTCCTAAAGGCTGTGTTGCCTGCCAAGTGTCAGGGTTAAGGAAATCTCCTTGGGGCTGGAGATGGAATGCAGTAGGTGGGGATGAATCCTGTTTTCATGGTCTATTGTGGGACCAATAACTTAAGTAAGGATACTTGAGGAGATGCAGAACCACAAATATAAAAATCTCTGTCTATCTACCTGAGCTATGAGCAAATCATGTTGAATGTGTGCCTCAAAGATTAGTGTGGGTTTCAATCGATATGACCCTGACACTGGTACTGGGGAAAGAGGATGCTGTTCCACTGGGACAGTCTTCATCTGGGCTCCACTAAAACTGGTGTTCTGCCAAGTTGTGTAATTAGGGCATTCATGAGAGTTTTAAATGCAACAGTGGGGAAGAGAGTTCACCTGAGAAGAAATTTTGGAAAGTTAGAGAGAATGAACAATGCACAGAACTCACTAGCGAGAATGATTAATAGTCTCTTTGACAGTTTAGCTCGATCTTGAGAGAGTATGAATCAAGACATAATGTGTGCTTGTAAGGATAGTCTAGTAAAGTCATGAGAGGATAAGTTCATGAGAGCATTTGGGATAATTCCTTTGAACAATATGTTAGAGAACCATCCAGGGAGCAGGCTATTTCAAATCTCATAATGTGTAATGACACAGGATTAGGGAAAGAAATTTAACTGAGAAAGATAGATTTTACAGAAAGGATGTACCATCCATGGCTAACTGAGGAGTTAAGGGCAGTATCAAATTGAATGAAAAGATGTACAATTCTGTAAGGATTATCGAAGCCTGACGAGTGGGTACATTTTGGGAAGTACTGAAGGAAGTAGTTACAGAGATAATGGGTGCAGTGGCTGTAATCTTCCCAAATTCCCTAGATTCTGAAAAGGCCCAGATTGCAAATGTAACACCTCTTCTCAAGAACAGAGGGAGGCAGAAAGGAGCAAAACACAGGTCAGTTAGTCTAACAGCTATCATTGAGAAAATGCTGAGCTCCATTATAAAGGCAATCATAGCAGATCATTAAGGAAATCATATTGCAATCAGACAGTGTCAATATGGTTTTGTGAAAAGGAAATCATGTCTGACAAATGTTTAAATCCTTTGAATATGTAACAAGCAGGATAAGTAAAGGGAAACCAGTGAAGGTTGTGTGTTTGGATATGCAAAAGACATGTGATAAGATGCCATAGTAAATGCACATGATAAATGTTTAGGGATGATGTATTAGCAATGGATAGAGGACTGACTAACTATCAGGAAGCAGAGAGTCGGGATAAATGGATCATGTTTAAGTTGAAAATGTGTTGCAGGAAAAGCGCAGCAGTTCAGGCAGCATCCAAGGAGCAGGAGAATCGACGTATCGGGCATGAAGAAGGGCTTATGCCCGAAACGTCGATTCACCTGCTCCTTGGATGCTGCCTGACCTGCTGCGCTTTTCCAGCAACACATTTTCAGCCCTAATCTCCAGCATCTGCAGTCCTCACTTTCTCCGTGTTTAAGTTGGCAAACTACAGCCAGTGGAATGCTATAGTGACCAATGATGGGGCCTCAATCCTTTATAATCCACAGAATGACTTGGATGAAGGAACTATCTGTATTGTAGACAAATCTTTCTGACAATACGACGTCAAATAGAAAGCAAATAGTGAGGAGGATAGGAAACAGCCCGCAAAGGAATGACCACAGGTTAAGTGAGTTGGTGAAAAACTGACAGATGGAATGAAATGTGAAGCTATTCACTTTGATAAAGCAGTATAGCATTCAAATGGAGAGAAACTGCAGAAAGTTGCAATACTGAGGGATCTTGATGTTCTTGTATACACTTCAAGACAAGTCAGTGTGTAGGTCCATGAAGTAATTAAGAAGGCAAATGGAATGTGGACCAAGTGTTCAGTTGAGATGAAGTTGGGGTTACTGTCTAAGAGACAAGAAGGCTGAGAAGGTTCGATAGAGATATATAAATTCAGGAATGGTTAGACAGAAATAAATAGAAACTGTTTCCAGTGGGTGCAGGAACAATAATTAGACTGCCCAGATTTACTTTGATTTAATTGATTGGCAAAAGAACCAAACGGGACACAAGGGAAAATTTTTATTCAAAGAATGGTTAGGATTTAGCATCACTTCTTTTCTCACATTGAGATAGATACAGATTCAAATTAGTACTTGAAAGAAAATTGCATAAATACTTGGAGAAAATTAAAGGGGAAGAATGCATGGCAAGGGGCAGAGGTCAGACTGATTAGATTTCTCTTTGAAAGAACTGATACAAACCTGATGGCTGAATGGCCTCTTTCATGCTATACTATTCTATTCCATTAGGATCCATCGTGAAGGACCCTGCAGAAGCTGTCAAGGGTTAAGAGGGAGAAGGAAGGAACAAGGGGCTTGAAAGAGAGATTTGACTAGGGTCCAGGATATGCCCCTTTGGCCTTGGTTAGATAAGTTGGCATTACAAAGGGTTGTTAGACTAAAACACAGACCTTGATCACAGGGAAAGGAAATACGAGAACAGATTGTTGCATTACAAGAAGAAAACAGTTTCCTTTCACAAGAGGGCATAACCAAAGATTTGTAGAACAAAACTACGACTTGGAAAAGGGTGTATCATTGACAACTGTGTAACACTTAGATGCACTGACCCCAGCATGGAGCTAGGCCATATCAAGAGATATAACATATCACTTCAGAAGATCTTTTGCCTACCATCAAGACCAGGAAATGTGGATAAGCTTGAATAAATTCACATCCTGGTTTTTCCAATTTCCTGCACAGGTTATTTTACTCAGTTACAGCTAACAGAATACTATTCTGTAGGAAGTTTTAAGATAAACGTTTTGAGACAAGGTTAAGTGAACGTAATTCACAGAATCTGTTAAAAGGATCAGAAAGGAATTATCAATACAATGGTAGCAATCTTTGTGACACATATTCTCTTTCTATAATAGAACCAGTCTGTGCTGTAGGATAAGTCTTTAATATTCATAGATATGCATTGTTAAATATAAATCTTTAATATTCATAGATATGCATTGTTAAATATAAATCTGAATTGCTAACCTCGTTTTTTTTTGCACAGATATCATTATTGAAATTAATTCCCTACTCCTGCATTTTTAATATGGAAACTAAAATTCAGATTTTCAAGAGGATCTCACACCTGGAAATTCAGGTAAGAATTGTTGTCATACTCTAGGAAATGTTATTGGACTTTTAATGACATGAGTTTGTAATTCATTTTTTATGATTCCTTCCAGGGAAAAAAGGTCACTGATGAAAAAATTATTTTTGGCTATAAGAGAATTTATGATAGCCTTTTTGAGGATATCAATCATTCTTCTCTGGAAATTTGTCCTTCTACTGGGAACACTGGAACCACTAATAGGAACATTGGTGCTTCTCTTGAGTTTTCTAATGTCTGTCATGACAACGGTGATATCGCAATAAGCATCACTGATGACTCTACTGCATACACTGAGGCATCTTCTAGCAACATGGATACATCAGTGACAGACATCAATGCCTCTGCTAGGATAGTTGACGTCTTTACAGGAAACACTGCCTTTACTGAGATCATTGATGCCTCTAAGGAAAAAATTAATGCACCTAACAATAGTATTGATACCTCTACAGGGAATGCTGGTGCACCAGCTGAGCTCGTTGGAACCTCACATAGAAACCTTGATGCACCTAAGGACAATCTTGATGCTTCTACAGGAGATGCTGATGTCTGTAATGGGATCATTGGTGCTCCTCCTGAGATCACTAGTACCTCTACCAGTGAAGCATCCAATGACAGTATTGATACCACCAGTGAACACATCAGTGTCTCCACTGGGATTATTAGTGACTGTACTGGGAACACTGATGCCTGTAATGACAATCTTGTTGGCTCCACAGGAATCACTAATTCTTCTGCTGAGATCATTGGTACGTCTACTAGTAATACTGATGGACCTAATGACAATCTTGATGCTTCTACAGGGAATGCTGAGGTCTCTACTGGGATCATTGGTGCTCCTGCTGAGATCACTGCTATCTCTACCAGAAACACTGATGCTCCTAATGACAATATTGATGCTCCTACAGGGACCACTGATGCAATGACTGGGAGGAATATTGGTGACCCTGGGGCCATTGAATCTACCGAGAGCACTGATGTCCTGAATGCAAGCAATGATGCCCTCTCTGTTGACCTTTCCACCATCAACTTTGATGATTATGATGACTATGATGATTATTATGATTATCCTATTTTCATTAGCAATGAAGAACTTACATATTGTCTCCACATATTGCATAATATTTTGAATCTCTCTGCCATCGGATGCCATCTACAAATCGATAGAACAGAGATCCTTCAAAGTACATTGGCACAATTGAGAAGCTGTGACGAAATTAGATTTCGTGGTTGGTTTCAGGTAGGAGTGCTCATTGAAATGATTGGCAACCTCACTGCAGCTTGTTGGATGTTGCTGTGTATAAAGTAGTTTCTCTGTTGTCTACATATTAACAAGGACTACAAGGACTTTAGGAATTTTCTGAGGAATTAACAAGGTACAAACAAAAATTTAATTTCTTTCCCTGTGTCTGTTTCGCCTAATTAAAACAAAAAGCTAGAAACAAAATAACTCGGTTTAATAAGCCAAATCATTTATCATGGATCTCAGACTATCTCTTAATGAAGATATTTAGATGATGCAGTTTAATTTTGGTCTATTTGCAACAATTATTACAGCAATTTGGGGTGGCACAGTGGCTCAGTGGTTAGCACTGCTGCCTCACAGCGCCAGGGATCCAGTGATGCTTGTTTGATTCCTGACTCCGGTGATTGTCTGTGTGGAGTTTGCACATTCTCCCTGTGTCTGTGTGGGTTTCCTCCAGGTGCTCCAGTTTCCTCCCATCAGTCCAGAGACGTGTAGGTCAGGTGAATTGGCCATGCTAAATTTCCCATAGTGTTAGGTGCATTGGTCAGCGGTAAAGGAAGGGTAATGGGTCTGGTTAGGTTACTCAGTGAGGGTCAACATGGACTTGTTGGGCCAAAGGGCCTGTTTCCATACTGTAGGGAATCTAATCGAATTTCAGACCATGTTTAAGGATAAATTAGTTATTGAACATAATGGAGTGCCACCAGAATTTGTCTCTACAGTTAACAAGGATCTGTGCCAATCCCTCCCTAACCCTGTAACCCCTTTCAGCTTTACAACTCTCCAAGATCTCAACATTCCACCAATTCTAGCTTCTTATACTGTCTCACTTTTAATCACTCCTCCATTGGCACCCGTGCCTTCAGCTATCCAGGCCCCAAGCACCAGGATTCCTTCTGTAAATCTCACTGCCTTTATTTTTCTCTTTTCTCTTTGAAGATGCTCCTGACAACCTACCTCTTTGATCAAGCCTTTGATTGTCTGTCCTAATATCACCCTGTCTGAGTTGAATGATAGATCTCACTTGATAATTGTTTCTGAGAGTTACCTTGTTTGTTGACATTGCTATAATGGGTTAAAAAGAGGAAATTTAGAAGAGTATTGCTTAAAATTGTGTTGAAACTTTTCATCTCATGCATCATGCCAATTCACAAGGACACCAATGTAAAAAGAAAACTGCCTTTATATGACTGACAATCCTAAACTGATAAGCAGTAGAAGCTAATCATACACATACTCAAAACTCCTTATATTAAATCACAGGGTCTTGGTCTTTGCATGCAGGAAGAACACTTACACACATTCTACCTGTTTCATTTCAATAAAAGAGATGAATTCATTCTCTAGTTCATTTCTCAGAACAAAGAGTTTATAACCTGCTTGGTTTAAATGTAAAACAAAAGCCTGGCAGTTAACTATCAGCCATCATCTAACAGTGCATCTCCATGATAACAGCTCTACCAATCTCAGTCCATTTCTTAACAAATCAGCACTCTCTTCTCATATAGAACAGAAAGGTTGGTTTTCCTTTATATTGGTCATTCTTGTGAATGCAGTCATATCCTGACGAGTGCAAGATGAAAAGGTTTACCAAGATGTGTTTTATTTAGCAAAAACTAAGATCCATCCAGTACTGTCCTGTGCATCACTTGTGTTCTGTGCAATCAAATCAAAACAGGAGGGTATAAAGAAAATAAATTGCAAATTTTTAATTCTGGTCTATTCGTTACAACTCTATCAGGTCACGTTTAAAGGTGAACCAGCTATTGACGAAGGTGGTGTGTCAAAAGAGTTCTTCTCCATCATTACCGAGGAGCTATGTTCTCAACCAAAGATATTCAAGTTGTATGAGGAATCCAGGCTTGTTTGGTTTCCGGAATGGGTATGTGAATTGTAAAATCATAGAACTCAGTGTGGAGATGAAGCATTGATCTGGATTCTGTGTTCAAATCTCCTGAGCAGTACTTGAATCCACAGCTGCTAATAATCTAGCAATGTTGTCAGTGGACTGGTAATCCAGAATCCCAGACTAATGTTCTGGGGATCTGAGTTAGAATCCCACTATGGCAGATGGTGAAATTTGAGTTCAACGAACAGCTAGTCTAAAGGCAACTATGTTAGTTGCAACAAGCCCTATTAGGGAGGAGGCAACGGCCTAGTGGTATTATCACTAGACTATTAATTGAGAGACCCAGGTAATGTTTGGGGGGGTCCCAGGTTCAAAGTCCTGCCACAGCAGGTGGCGGAATTTAAATTCAATAGAAAGTCTGGAATTAATAGTCTAATGATGACCATGAAACTATTGTTGGAAAAACCCATCCAGTTCACTAATCCCTTTTCTGGAATGAAAATACCATCCTTACCTGGTCTGGCCTATATGTGCTTCCAGACTACTTGGCAATGTGAGTTGACTCTTAACTGCCCTCTGTGCCAATTAGGGATGGGCAATAATTGCTGGCCTAGCCAACAATGCTCACATCCCTTAAATGAATATTAAAAATATCCTTTAGTGAAGGATAATTGTCTTCCTTAACTGGCCTGGCCTCTTTATGACTCCAGACCTGTAATTAACTCTTAACTGTCCTCTGGGCAATTAGAAAAGCTGTTTAAGAAGGGCGGTAAAGACAAGCCAGGGAACTATAGACTGGTGAGCCTGACCTCAGTGGACTTGATTGAGTTTTTTGAAGAAGTAACAAAGAAGATTGATGAGGACAGAGCGGTGGATGTGATCTGTATGCACTTCAGTAAGGCGTTCGACAAGGTTCCCCATGGGAGAACTAGCCATTTGGATACAGAACTGGCTCAAAGGTAGAAGACAGAAGGTGGTGGTGGAGGGTAGTTTTTCAGACTGGAGGTCTGTGACCAGTGGAGTGCCACAAGGATCGGTGCTGGGCCCTCTACTTTTTGTCATTTACATAAATGAGT
>NC_057741.1:38279772-38281451 GCF_004010195.1 Chiloscyllium plagiosum
TCTCCGCCCCCACCCCATTCCGGCCTATCACCCTCATCTTGACCTCCCTCCACCTATCGCATTTCCAAAGCCTCTCCCCCAAGTCCCTCCTCCCTACCTTTTATCTTAGCCTGCTGGACACACTTTCCTCATTCCTGAAGAAGGACTTATGCCCGAAATGTCGATTCTCCTGTTCCTTGGATGCTGCCTGACCTGCTGCGCTTTTCCAGCAACACATTTTCAGCTCTGATCTCCAGCATCTGCAGCCCTCACTTTCTCCTTGAATCACAGACCAGCCATGCAGCAAAACTGAGCTAACCAATCCCCACAGTATGTAGTACTCCAAATGCACTCTAACCAATGCTCGGCAAACTGAAACAAACTGTCCATGCTCTTCAATCTCCC
The DNA here is from genome assembly GCF_004010195.1 of Chiloscyllium plagiosum. Classification (NCBI taxonomy): domain Eukaryota; kingdom Metazoa; phylum Chordata; class Chondrichthyes; order Orectolobiformes; family Hemiscylliidae; genus Chiloscyllium; species Chiloscyllium plagiosum. The sequence continues at coordinate 38,280,157 of NC_057741.1, forward strand.
TCACAATAAAACATAGCATTCTATACCATTTCCTGATTACTCATTGTATCCCTGCAGACTAACCTTCTGTGATTCTGTGACTCATGCAATAGGACACCCAGACCTCTCTGCATCTCAGAACTCTGCAAACTCCCACCATTTAGAAAATCTTTCTGCTAAAATAGACAATTTCTCACTTTCCCACATTGTACTCCATCTGCCAGATATTTGCCCACTCATTTAACTTATCTGTAGCCCTTTGTAGGTTCCTCACATTCTCTGCGCAACTCACTTTCTTGCCTATCTTTGTGTTACCAGCAAATTTAGCAAACATACTGCTGGTCTGTTCATCCAAATCATTGATATCAATTGGAAAGAGTTAAAATTTAACATCAACCCCTGTGGTACCACTCATGAATCTTGCCAATCTGAGAAAGATCCATTTATTCCTACTCTCTGCTTCCTGTTATCCAGCCAATCTTTTATCCATGTCAACGCGTTATCCTCTACGCCATCTGCTATTATTTTCCACAATAAACTTTGAAGTGCCATCTTATCAAATACCTTCTGGAAATCTAAGTAAAGAACATCCACTGATTCCCATTCATTTGCAGTGCAAGTTACTTTGTCAAAGTACTTTGTCAAAGAGGTCCAATAATTTAGTTAAAAATGATTTCCCTTTGATTATCTTGGACTGATCCAAGTGCCCTGTTATAATGTCTTCCTAATAGCTTCTAACATTTTCCCATGACAAATATTAAGCTAACTGGCTCGTAATTTTCTGCTTTCTATCTCCCTCCTATTTAAAATAAAGGAGTTGTATTAGTTATTTTCCAATATAAATGAAACCCATCACAAAGTCAAAAGTCCAATGCTCGCTGATCATTTCTACTCATAACTCTTCAGATGTGGAAGTTGTCTGTAGCTGCACACAATAAGAACTAGGTGTTTTCTAGGTTTGAGTTGATAAATGTCAATGAACATTTGTGCCATACAAGTAGCAGGAAGTGATGACTGCTAACAGAAGAGAATTTAACTATTTCCCCTTGATATTCAGTGGCACAGCCATAGCTGAATCCCTGACAATCAACATATTGGGTGTCACTATTGGCCAGAATCTGAGCTGGACGAGCCTTAGACAATAGACAATAGGTGCAGGAGTAGGCCATTCAGCCCTTCGAGCCTGCACTGCCATTCAACATGATCATGGCTGATCATTCCTAATCAGTATCCTGTTCCTGCCTTATCTCCATAACCCTTGATTCCACTATCTTTGAGAGCTCTATCCAACTCTTTCTTAAATGAATCCAGAGAGT
>NC_057741.1:38282061-38291451 GCF_004010195.1 Chiloscyllium plagiosum
ACCCCACTGGTCACTGCCTGCCATTCTGAAATGGAGCCGTTTATCACTACCCTTTGTTTCCTATAGCCAACCAATTTTCAATCCAAGTTAGTACTTTGCCCCCAATACCATGCGCCCTAATTTTACTCACTAACCTCCTGTGTGGGACTTTATCAAAAGCTTTCTGAAAGTCCAGGTACACTACATCTACTGGATCTCCCTCGTCCATCTTCAGCCTTATAAATACTGTGGCTATAACAACAGGTCAGAGGGTAGGAATACTGTAGTGAGTAACTCACATCCTGATTCATAGAGTCACTGAGACGTACAGCTCGGAAACAGACCCTTCAGTCCAACTCAGATATCCTAACCTAATCTAGTGCCATTTGCCAGCATTTGGCCCATTTTCCTCAAAACCCTTCCTATTCATATACCCATCCAGATGCCTTTTAAATGTTTCACTTGTACCAGCTTCCATCACTTTCTCTGGTAGCCCATTCCACATGTACCACCTCCTGCGTGAAAAAGTTGTCACTTAGGTCCTTTTTATATCTTTCCCCCTCACCCTAAACCTATGCACTCTAGTTCTGGACTCCCTCACTCCAGAGAAACGACTGTTTCTATTCACCTTATCCATGCCCCTCATAATTTTATAAACCTCTATGAGATCACCCCTCAGCCTCCAACGCTCCAGGGAAAACAGCCCCAGCCTATTCAGCCTCTCCCGATAGCTCAAATCCTCCAACCCTGAAACATCCTTGTAAATCTTTTCTGAAACCTTTCAAGTTTCACAACATTTTTCCCATGTTTGTAACCATGCCCTGAGCGCATCTGCCTTCCCTGTTAGGCCCCTTGCATTAAAGTAAATGCAGTTTATTTTATCAGTCCTACCTTGTTCTCTGTATTGTCCCTGCCTGCCCTGACTGTTTGACTCGCTTCTGTTCTCAACTGTACCAGTCTCAGATTGATCTCTTTCCTCACTATCTCCCTGGGTCCCACCCACCTTCCCGAGCAGATTTAACAAATCTACTCGCCAGTATATTAGTCCCCTTCCAATTCAGGTGCAATCCATCCTTCTACTACAGGTCACTTCTACCTCAGAAGACATTCCAATGATCTAAAAATGTGAAACCTTCTCCCATACACCAGCTCCTCAGCCAAGTATTCATCTGCTGTATCCGCCTATTCCTGCCCTCACTAGCTTATATCACCAGGAGTAATCCAGATATTACTACCCTCGAGGACCAACTTTTAAAATTCCGTCCTAACTTTCTATATCCTCCTTCAGAATTCATCCTTTTCCCTTCCTATGTCATTGGTTTCAATGTGTTCAATGACCTTCTGATGGTCCCTCTCCCCTGTGAGAACATTCTGCACCATCCCCGAGATATCCTTGATCCTGGCACCAGGGAGACAACACACCATTCTAATTTTTTGCTGCTGGCTACAGAAACATCTGTCTGTGCCTCTGACTCGAGAGTCCCCTAACACAATCAAAATTGCTTGGAACCCGACGTACCCCTCATTACATTCGAGCCTGACTTGATACCAGAAACTTGGCTGTTCATGCTACGTTTCTCTGACAGTCCATCACCCCCTACATTTTCCAAAACAGCATATTTATTTGAAATGCGGATAGCCACAGAAGACTCCTGCACTACCTGACTACATCTCCTACCATTCCTGGAGTTAACCCACCTATCCGCCTGTATCTGCGGCTTTTCTCCCTTCCTATAACTGCATTCTATCACATTCTCTAACTCTTGTAAATTCATTATTGACTCTAACTGTCACTCCAACCAATCCATTCGATCTGATAGGATTCACAACCAGAAACATTTCCTGCAGACATAACCCACAGTAACATGTAAACCCTCCCTAAATTTCCATATCTGACAAGATGGGCATATCACTCTACTAAAGACCATCTTTGTTCCTTCACAATCTACAGGCCCAGAAAATAGCACTGTATTATTGTTCTCAAAAAACCACTGCTCCAGCCTAACTTAATACTTTTGTTAAAAAGTCACACAGCACCAGGTTGTAGGCCAGCAGGTTTAAATGGAGGCACTAGTTTTTGGAACCACCTGATGAAGGAGCAGTGCTCCAAAAGCTAGTGCTTCCAAATAAACCTGTTGGACTGTAACCTAGTGTTGTGTGATTCTTAACTTTGTACACCCCAGTCCAACACTGGCACCTCTAAATCATTAATATTTTTGGCTTATATTTTAAAAATTTAATCAAGAGACAGATCTCAATAAAACATATAATCAAGAAAGAACCCACTCTACTCACTATTGTAGATTTACAGCAAGGTTACACTTAAAAACTATTGACTTATCTATTCCTTTGGTACAAGTCAGGAGTATGATGGAATACTCCCCATTTACCGAATGAGCACAGCCCCAACCACACTCAAGAAGCTTGACACTATCCAAGACAAAGCAGCCCACTTGATTGGCACGACATCCCCAAACATTCACTCCCTCTGCCACAGATACTCAGTGTCAACAATATGCCCTGCAGAAATTCACCAAGGCTACTGTGACAGACTCATGACCTCTACCATCTAGAAGGTCAAGAGCAGCAGATACATGGGAACACCACCCCCGCAAGTTCATCCTCACCATCCTGACTTGGAAATATATCGCTGTCCCTTCATGGTCACGGGGTCAAAGTCCTAGAATTCCTGTGTCCCTGTAGGGCACACAGACTGCAGGGGTTCAAGAAAGTAGCTCAAGGGTAACGATGGATGGGCAATAAATACTGGCCCAGCCAGGGATGCCCACATCCCATGCTTGAATAGGGGAAAAAAGACTAAAACAGAACTCCTTCCTCTCTACAACATGGAGGCTTGCACTCCCAGTAACACTGTACCTCCCACACTTTCTCCTAAATGAGAGTGTGAGATGGTAAAGAGCAGGAACAATACTCACACATGCACCAATTATTGTATATAACTATTCAAGACATGGTCCTTCTGATTGGGGCCTTCCACAGCCACATCCTTGTGAAGGTCAGAGGAAGGACCACCCAGCTCAGGCTAAGTGGAACAGTGGCTCAGTGGTTAGCACTGCTGCTTCACAATACTAGGGACCAAGGTTCAATTCCAACCTCATTTTTAGATATGTCTGGTGCTGCTCCTGGCATGCCCTCCTGCAATCTCCATTTAACCAGGGTTGATCTTCTGCCTTGATGGTAATGGGCCTACACCAGGTCGAGATTGTGCTGGTGTACAATTCTGATGCTCATTGCCCCCATGTTTCTTATGGATGGCAAGTCTTGATTGTTAGAGCTATTCAAAGACTATCCCATGTAGCACAGTGATAGTACCATGCAAAACAATGGAGGGTATTCTCAATGTGGAGGCAGGACATCATCTCCTTAAGGATGTGTGGTGGCTGCTCCTACCAATAACATCATGGGCAGAAACATCTGTAGCTTGTAGATTGGTGAGGATAAGATCAAGTAAACTTCTCCCTCCTCCACCACCTGCTCTAGTTATAGTAGGGATATTGAACCAAAGCATTTTAATGGAGTTAAGGTACAGATCAATCAGGACCCCACTGAATGACACAATAAGCATGAGGACCAACCTAGTCTCCAGTTCCAATGTAATTCAGTCAATGTCTGTGTCAATACTTGATTCATCATGAGCTTTTTCTGTATAGGATCCTGAAATCAATGATATCTTTCGTCTGGTGGGAATCCTCTGCTGGCTTGCTCTGTACCATGGCTTCGTGGCAGATTTTCACTTTCCATTGGCTCTCTACAAAAAGTTGCTTAATGTCCAACCAACACTGAATGACCTGAAGGAACTCTCACCAACATTAGGAAGGTAAGTCACTCTGGAAGGGACATGTTGAGAATAATCTTTAACAGATCTTGCAGTTTGTTCTAACGTGGTGTTCCACCATCACAGCCATTTGGATCAATGGGCAATGCCCAAGTCACATGATCCTGAGATCAAGATTCAGTTTAGAATAGAACATAGGTTCATGGTCTGGTAATGTCCTTAATCCCTAATAAATTTCTACTTTGTGTTTAAAAAAACTAACATTATCCAGCCACATAACCCAGAATTAGATTATCTAATGATAACAGTAGGTTGACCTGCATTCATTCTGTAGTACAATTACAGACATCACGGCTATATTAAGAAATGGTCCAGAGTGCATATTGTTAAACACACACACTTTCAGAACTCCCAAGCACAAAAGCAACTGTTGCTCCATCAATTATTTAAATTTAATATTATTCAGAGGAATTAAGAGATACTAGGGCAAAGGCATGTTTCTGGAGCTAAGTCTCAAATTAGCAATGAACTTAGTGAATACCTTTGCACAGGTTTAAGAGGTTCTGTTGCCTCCTCCCATTCCAATGGGCCAGTAGATGGGGAGTTGGGGGTGGGGGGGGGTGGGGGGGAAGGGGGGAAGGTAGTTGGAGTAGTTTAAAAGTTCTAGTTGTAGTATGTATAGAACACAGAACAGTACAGCACAGTACAGGCCCTTCAGACCATGACGTGGTGCTAGTCTTCTATCGTACTCTAAGATCAGACTAACCTCCATAACCTTCATTGTACTGACTTCCATGTGCCTATCCAAGAGTCGCTTAAATGTCCCTAATGTATCTGACTCTACTACCACTGCTGGCAGTGCATTCCACACACCCACCACTCTCTGAGTAAAGAACCTACCTCTGGCATCTCCCCTAAACCTTCCTCCAATCACCTTAAAATTATACCCCCTCGTGATAGACATTTCTGCCATGGGAAAAAGTCTCTGGCTAGCCACTCCATCGATGCCCCTCAACATCTTGTACACCTCCATCAAGTCACCTCTCATCCTTCTATGCTCCAATTAGAAAGGCCTGACCTCCCTCAACCTTTCTTCGTAAGACATGCCCTCCAGTCCAGGCAGCATCCTGGCAAGTCTCCTCTGCACCCTCTCTAAAGGTTCCACACCTTTCCTATAATGAGGCGACCAGAACTGAATACAATGTTTCAAGTGTGGTCTAACCAGGAGTCTATGGCACTGCAGCATAATCTTGCAGCTCTTAAATTCAATCCCCCTGCTAATGAAAGCCAACACACCATACACCTTCTTAACAAACCTATCAACCTGGGTGGCAACTTTGAAGGGTTACGGACATGGACCCCAAGATACCTCTGTTTCTTCACACTACCAAGAATTCTTCCTTTCAAATCTGCATTCAGATTCGACCTTCCAAAGTGAATCATTCACATGTTTCCAGGTTGAACTCCATCTGCCACTTATCAGCCCAGTTCTGCATCCTGTCATTGTCTTGTTGTAACCTACAACAGCCCTTCACACTATACACAACTCCACCAACTTTTGTGTCATTGGCAAACTTATTAACCCACCCTTCTACTTCCTAATCCAAGTCATTTATAAAAATCACAAAGAGCAGAAGTCCCAGAACCAATCCCTGCAGAACACCACTGGTCAAGGAGCTCCAGGCTAAATATCCATCTACCACCACCCTCTGTCTTCTACGGGCCAGTCAATTCTGTACCCAGATAGACAGGTTTCCCTGTATCCCGTGTCTCCTTACTTTCTGACTGAGCCTACCATGAGGAACCTTATCAAACGCCTTACAAAAATCCATCTACACCACATCCACTGCTCTACCTTCATCAGCGTGTTTTGTCATATCCTCAAAGAGTTCAATGAGGTTTGTGAGACATGACCTGCCCCTCTCAAAGCCATGCTGACTATCTCTAATCAAACTATGATTTTCCAAGTAATCATAAACCTGCCTCTCAGAATCCTCTCCAACACTGTGCACACCACAGACGTAAGACTGATTGGTCTGTAATTCCCAGAATTATCCCTATTCCCTTTCTTGAACAAGGGAATAACATTTGCCACCCTCCAATCATCTGGCACTACTCCCGTGGACAGTGAGGACGCAAAGATCATCGCCAAAGGTGCAGCAATCTCTTCCCTCGCTTCCTGTAGTAAGCTAGGGTTATACCCCTTCAGGCCCAGGGGATTTATTTACCTGTATGTTTTTCAAAATTTTCAGCACATCCTCCTTCCTAACGTCAATCTGTTCTAGCATATCAGTCAATTTCACACTGTACTCAGAAACACCAAGGTCATTCTCAGTAGTGAATACTGAAGCAAAGTATTCATTAAGGGTCTCCCTATTTCCTCCGATTCCAGGCACTAGTTCCCTCTACTATCCCTGATCGGCCCTACTCTCACTCTGGCCATCTTCTTGTTCCTTACATAAGTGTAGAACGCCTTAGGGTTTTCCTTAATCCTACCCACTGAAGTTTTGTCATGCCTCCTTCTAACTCTCCTAAGTCCACTCTTCAGTTCCTGCCTGGCCAGCTGGTAATCCTCTAGAGCCCTGTCTGATCCTTGCCTCCTCAACCTTAAGTAAGCTTCCTTCTTCCTCTTGACTAGATGTTCCACATCCCTTGTCACCCAAGGTTCCTTCACCCTACTATCCCTTCCTTGCCTCAGTGGGACAAACCTGTCCAGCACTATCAGCAGGTACTTCCTAAACAACTTCCACACTTCTGTTTGCATCTCCCCTGAGAACATCTGTTCACAATTTAGGCACCCCAGTTCCTGCCTAATAGCATTGTAATTCCCTCTGCCCAAATTAGATACATTCCTATACCGTCTGCTCCTATCCCTCTCTGTTATTATAGTAAAGGTCAAGGAGTTGTGATCACTATCAGCAAAATGTTTTCCCACTGAAAGATCTGACACCTGACCTGGTTTGTTGCCGAGCACCAAATCCAATATGGCCTCCCCTCTAGTCGGCCTATCTACATACTGCATCAGGAACCCTTCCTGGACACACTTTGAACTCAGTAAGTTCCATTCAATATTAGGGAAGTTAAAGTCACCCATGACAACAACCTTGTTACTTCTACACATTTCTAAAATCTGCCTCCCAATCTGCTCCGTGTCTCTGTTGCTACTGAGGGGCCTGTAGAAAACTTCCAATAAAGTGACTGCTCCTTTCCTGTTTCTGACTTCCACCCACACTGACTCTGTGGACAGTATCATTCAGTTTAAAGTGGAACAACAAATTACATTGAAATAGCATTTTAAAACAGTAAAACATTGCAAAACGTTTCAGTGGATTGTATCAAATAAAACTGGGGACTGAACCACATAGGATATTAGGACAGGGTACCAGAAACTTTTTCAGGTTTTTGTGTTTTAAGGAACATCTGAAAGGAGAGAGATGAATTCTAGTTCTCAGGGCACAGACAGTGGGGATCAGGAACACACAACAGCGTAATTCAAATCAGGGTTACACAAAAGGTCAGTTTACCTTCTTTGGCAACAGTTAAAATAGCTGAAGTTCATTAATTACTTTTCTATTTTATCTCTAGCAATTTGCAGATGCTTCTCAATTATGAGGATGATGACCTTGAAGAGACATTCTGCAGACAGTTCACAGTAGGTCACCCACATGTTTTTCATCTCTCTCTGATTTTCCTTTGTACGGTCACAGACTCATGCTGACATAAATTTGCATGAGATGTATTGTATTCTGGAAAGCCTGTATCTGAAAAAGCCAATATTCACTCAGTCTTACATTTATTTACAGAGGGAAAGCATTATATACATTGATCTCCAAACTCAACCAGACCACAGATTCAATAAGTGTCTCTTTGATATGGGCCAAAATGAAACCCAAATTAATTCCTACAATCTGTGTAAGATTAAACACAATGATTATACAGTTCTAGAGCATGTGTTTGACTGTTACAGATAATGACTGCCAAGTTTATTCAGTACACTCCAGCAAGTGGAAACATATACTTCCAGGCAGATTGTAACTGCTTAGGATGGTTAGTAGGGGTGCCAAATGATATTAAATGTATTCCTGGAAATTTCATCATATGACTTGTCCCCAGGTTCCAACCATTATTTGGCTAACATAGCTATCCTTGTTACGCACTGTGCTCTTACACAATTAGAAACCAATAACTGGATGATGCTTGATTGGCTGCCCAAAAGCCTTTTTGTTTTATTCTCATACTCAGTGTTCCAAATGGGATGGATAGGAAGGTTCAAGGAAAATGATAAATAACACACACATCTATTTGAATGTCCCTGTGATTTATCTCCGGGGTTGCTGTTGGCAGTGTCCTGGGGTTTGAGCTTGGAGAGTCCCGGACAATCCTAACCCTATGAGGAATTCAGCACAATCCTCTCCATATGAAAGCGTAGTGCTGGAGTTAATGATAAAGGATCCCATGTCTGTGTGTGTCCCACCCAGTCAAATACCCTACCCGAATAGTTTTAAAGCCAATAAATAATCTCTGTTAAAAATACCTTGCATTTTAATTTTCATGGTCCTCTGAATTTTTGTTTTGGTCTACCCAGAAGTGTTATCACACACACAATGGAGCAACCTTCCCACCACCAAAATCACCATGATTTGGATTTTACTTTTCTTTTAGTTACGATCCACCAACAGTTAAAAACACCCATGTAACCAGTTTGATATTTACATACATAACCTGTGATGAGCAATGGAAACCTTCAAAAGTGAAGAGGAACCCGGGGGTGGTGGTGGTGGTGGTGTTTGGCGGGAGGGGGGGGTGTGGGGGTATGGGGGAAGGTAAGGAGGCTTCAGAGTCTTCTCCAGTGTTTTTAGAGTCTTCTCCAGAGCTTTTGATTCCTACCAGCTGTCTGAAGAGTAATGATCGAGCCAGCGAGTCATACTGCACAGAAACAGATCCTTCAGTCCAACCCATCCATGCCGACCAGATGTCCTAACCTAATCTAGACCCATTTGCCAGCATTTGACACATATTAATCTAAACCCTTCCTATTCATATACCCATCCAGATGTCTTTTAAATGCTGTAATTGCATCAGCCTCCACCACTTCCTCTGGCAGCTCATTCCATACAAGCACCACCCTCTGTGTGAAAAAGTTGCCCCTTAGGTCCATAAGGCCATAAGACCATAAGACATAGGAGTGGAAGTAAGGCTATTCAGCCCATCGAGTCCACTCCGCCATTTAATCATGGCTGATGGGCATTTCAACTCCACTTACCCGCATTCTCCCCGTAGCCCTTAATTCCTTGTGACACCAAGAATTTATCAATCTCTGCCTTGAAGACATTTAGCATCCCGGCCTCCACTGCACTCCGTGGCAATGAATTCCACAGGCCCACCACTCTCTGGCTGAAGAAATGTCTCCGCATTTCTGTTCTGAATTTACCCCCTCTAATTCTAAGGCTGTGTCCACGGGTCCTAGTCTCCTCGCCTAACGGAAACAATTTCCTAGCGTCCACCCTCTCCAAGCCATGTATTATCTTGTAAGTTTCTATTAGATCTCCCCTTAATCTTCTAAACTCCAATGAATACAATCCCAGGATCCTCAGCCATTCCTCATATGTTAGACC
>NC_057741.1:38295006-38306396 GCF_004010195.1 Chiloscyllium plagiosum
GGGGGGGGGGGGGGGGGGGGGGGGGGGGGGGGGGGGGGGGGGGGGGGGGGGGAGGGGGGGGGGGGGGGGGGGGGGGGGGGGCGGGAGACACAACACGTGTAGTGTCTCGGGTTCAGGCACTGCCCAGATATATTACCGGCAGTCCCCTGGTCGTCGCTTCCGCTCTTCCTACCTATTAACTAGGTTAGGGGAGGAGGGCGGGTGGGAGACACTACAATAGTAGAGTCTCGGGTTTAGCCGCCTTGCTGATATATATATGGTCACTGCTTTCCTTCCCGGCTGCCCCTCTGGTCCACGTCACTTCCTCTGCTGCTCCCGCTCCTTCTCAGCTGCTGCTCGCACTTAAAATGGGGATAGGATGGGGATTTGTTGGTGATGTGCGGGAGTGCGCTGACATCTGCTGATCATTGGGATCAGACATGACCCTGTAGCTGCCAGTTCTCTTTTGCTATTTTTCGGAAGTGGGCAGTTGAATGTATTAACTGGTCCATTGGAAAGTCCTTGGTTTATCTGTCTGTGGCCAAGCCATTACTCGGCTTCAACAACAGACTCCACTCATATGACTCCTTTAATGAGGTTTTAAAAGTTCCTGGATGCTTCACAGAAGCAATTATCAAACAAAATTCAATGTCAAGTCGTACATGGGGTTGTCAGGTTTAGTGACTGAGCTTGATTGAAGAGGTAGGTTTTAAGGCGCGTTGTAAAAGACAAGAGGAGGGATATTGAGAAGGAGAAGTCCAGAGAGACAGAAGTTCAGGAGGTTAAAGGCACAACCTCTAGTGACGGAGCAATCACAATCAAGGAGGGACAGAGATCTCGGTGGGTTATTGGGACTGGAGGAGATGACAGAAAGAGAAGGATGAGGCAAGCAAATGGAATTCAGACGCAGTCTCTCATCAATGGGCTGAGAGAACAGGGCTGTGAGGTCCATCTTCGATATGTTTCTCTCAAATTCCTCTTTATTCTAATGAGAGGATACGCCAATCAAAAGTAAATGGAGTTAAATTTGCTTTGGGGCTGCATTGTAAAGTGGGAAACATTGATTAAGTTTCCCTCCTTCGATATCTCCACCTGATTTACATTTTCAGCCAACTGGGTAAGATCTGTAACGGTTGCCTCAACATTTCACACAATTGCATCGTTCACCTTAATGTTTAAAGACATGTCTATTTAAAGGCTCCAACAGGCCATGTCCAAAAGTACTGGTATAGAGGTTACTTTACTAAGATAAGCCAGCAAGTAAGGGTATGATTGTATTTCTCCAAAGAACCAATGTGTTAATATCTCTGTTGCAGTAGGAGTCAAGAATCATAATACAAATGTACTTGGTGTTCTAGTGATAAAATCACTTCTGAATCTGTTTCCTATTTCTCAGCTCAGCTCAGTTTGTTGGCTTTGTCTTTTTCAGGTAGGGAGAGAAATGATTGATGGATCAGTTACTGAACATGAGCTTATTCCCAATGGTAAAAACATTCCTGTAACAAAACAGAACAGGTAAGACTCCTTTTGGTAAGAGAAAGACTAATCTTCGAAAGCATCTTCCATGACCTCAGGACATGTCAGAATACTTCATGGACAGCACAGCTGAAGGTCTGGGCTGTTTGATTCATGAATCTTTGGGATCTACAGCCTTCAGAGCAGTGAAATTCACACATCACATTCCTCATTGTGTAGTAGGTAGTGTCCTGTCAGTGGAGAATAAACTCACATTGCTACTGCATAGAGGTACAGCTAGCTTCACCTATCATTCACATTTTTGAGACAGTCTAGCCTTCCAGGATAATTTGATATAGATAAGGCACTTTCTGGGACAGAACATGGTGGCCTTGGGATGATTCGTGAGTTTGCACAACAGACAGTGAGCAATGATCTGACCAACGGTAGTTATTATTCCACAGAATAGTTTTGTTGGGCCCTATTTCAGCATCAGGTATAGCAAACAAATATCTTGGGTGTTCACAACAGGCAGAGTACTGACTCTACTCAACCAGTATGTCCTTGCAATACTCAGAACAAAATGTCCAACATTATACATGAATCCAGATTGGATAGAACTAGCTAAATAGTTCTGATGAAGGGCTTATGCCTGAAACGTCGATTCTCTTGCTCCTCGGATGCTGCCTGACCTGCTGTGCTTTTCCAGTGCTACACCTTTTGACTCTGATCTCCAGTTTCTGCAGCCCTCATTTTCTCCTACTAGCTAAATAATCCCAATTGTGTGGAGAATTACACTAGTAACCAATTTAAGATCGTCGGTTGGGCATGACTTTAGCAAACAGTAAAAAAACCATGTCCTTGCATGAAGTCTTTTTCAACGAGAGAAAAGTCTGGGAGATAACCATTTCCTGACATATTCCCCATGGCAATGCCTTGATCAATCAGACTCCACTTACCTGGTTTGAATATAAATAGAAGCTTGGCAGTCAACTGTTCCCTGCTGCGCTCTGCATGACAACATCTTTCCCATTCATAGTCCATTCGCCAATAAATCTGAACCGTTTTGTAATGCTACTTAAATTGTTGCTCCCTTGAAATTTGGTATTCTTGTAATTCTGTCCTGACACAATTTTTTAAAAGTTAAATTAAGGATGAAGATATCAGTGACTCAACCAGTATTTAATGCTCATCCCTAGTTGCCCTTCAGAAGGTGGGGGGTGAGTTGCCTTCTTGAACAGAGGGTCCATGTGCTGTAGGTAGATTCACAATGCTATTAGGAGGAAGTTCCAGGATTTTTACCCTGGCGACACTGAAGGAACAGCATTTTATTTCCAAGTCAGGATAGTGGGTGGCTTGGAGGGAACTTGCAGGGAGTGTTGTTCCCATATATCTCCTGCCCTTGTCCTTCTAGATGGAAGTGGTCATGGCTTTGGAAGGTGCTGTCAAATGAGCCATAGTGAGTTGTTGCAGTGCATCTTGTAGATGTACACACTGCTGCGACCAAGCATCTTGTGTTGGAGGGAACGGTTGTCAAAGATGTTAGCTGAGGTGCCGATCAAACAGGCTGCTTTTTGTGGATGGGGGCAAACATAGAGCCATACAGCACGGAAACAGACCCGTTGATCCAACCAGTCCGCGCCAAATATAATCCCAAACTAAACTAGTCCCACCTTCCTGCTCCTGGCCCACATTCCTCCAAACCTTTCCTATTATGTACTTACCTGAATGTCTTTAAACACTGTATTTATACCCACTTCCTCAGGAAGCTCATCCCACATGTTAATCACCCTCTGTACAAGATTTGCCCCTCATGTCTTTTTTAAATCTCTCTTCTCTCACTTCAAAAATGTGCTGCCTGATTTGAAATCCCCCACCCTAGGGAAAAGATATTTACCATTAACCCTATCTATACCCTTCAATGTTTTTATAAACCTCTATAAGGTCACTTCTCAACCTATTATGCTCCAGTGAAAAAATTCCTAGCCTTTCTTTATAAATCAAACCTTCCATACCTATTTTAAGTGCAAGCCAAGAAATGTTGATGTTGTGTCTCATTTTTTTTGCCAACACTCAAGGCATTTCAGAGCCATTTACCCTGACTGATAGATGTTAAATTTCTGAGACTTCACTGACAGCTTTGTGCAGTCAATGAGTTAGGAGTGAGGCAGTTCTTACCACAGCACTCCCATCAAACAATCCATTTCCTTAGCACAAAGTCCATTGGAACAAAGCATCCAAAACCTACAGCAAACAGAGCTCAGGACAGAAACCACAACAGCGTCTCTCTGTAACAGTGGGAGTATTTTTCCAACCCATGTAGTGACTATTACATAGTTATACAACACCAAATAAGTTGTGAAATGAGAACTGACCAACCGTGAGGTTATAAAATCAGTCACTTCATTTTGAGCAGTAATTGAGAACAGAAATGGCACAGTCATTGCCATCCTGACTGGGACCTGTGGTGCCACGACATGCAGCTTTTAAACCTACCTGGTTTCTAGTGATCTCGGGTATACCCCAGGTGTGATGGAGTTGGATGACTCGATGGCTGGTTTGCAATGCAGAATGATACCAGTAGCTGGAGTTCATTTCCCACACTGGCCGTGGTTACCATGAATGACTCTCCTCCTTGACCTCATTCCTTTCTGAAGTGTGAGACCCTCAAGTTAAACCAGCACCACTCATGTCGCTCTATTCATTGAGAGAGTGGGAGCATGGCAACTGTACCTTTAGATGGGCATGAAATGTTACATCATGTTAGATTGAATCAACAGAGACAGAAAAAGACCATTCAGCCCAAATGCTCCATACTGATGCTTTTTCCCAGCTTTATCTCAATCCATCAGATTTTCCTCACACTCACTTCTCCCTCATGTGTTTATCCAGCTTCTCTTTAATACCTCTAAACTATTTCTCTAACTCAATCTCTGTGGGAGCGCATTCCACGTTTTCACCACACTCTGTGTAAAGATCTTTCTCCTGAACCTCCTGTTAGATTTATTAGTGACTCACTTAAATTTATGACCCCTAAATCTGAACTTCCTCCTGTTGAGGGCTGATGCCATTAGAGTTTAACTTTTGCTCTGTTTGCATTTCTTTGTTTCAGAAAGCAATTTGTCGAGTCCTATGTCAACTATGTGTTTAACACATCAGTGGAGAAACATTTTAAAGCCTTTGCAGATGGATTTCGGGGGGTTTGCCCACTGCCAGTTGTCGATATATTTCTGCCAGTTGAGCTGATGGCTGTGATTCATGGAAACACCAAATATGACTGGCAACTGCTGGAGAAAGTGAGCCACTATCTCCCTGTACCTTGTGTCTTTAAGACTTTGTTGTAAACTCTTTGTGACAAACAAGCAACTTGATTTTATCTCCCTGGAAATCTGTCTGAAGTGTGCAAAACGAGGTTGATAGGGATATCCCAGTGGCAGTGTGGCATGGATCTGTCACCGATAACCCCAGACTCTCCAAGCCTTGCCCCTTTCTCCATGCTAATCAACCTTTATAATTACTTCCTCCAGTTAATTCTTGGAAAGATCAAAACCTTTGTTCTATCCTCACTACAAACTCCGTTCCTCTTCCTGGCAACTGCCTGAGGCTGAAACTGACTCTTTGATATGACATGTTGTGATATTCATGATCATGAAGTGATATCTGTGTTAATTCTCGTAACATACGAATGAGCCGAGGGTCACGTAGTGTTGAAGAATTCAGTGAACCTGGTGTCTATAGATGTACACTGTAATCACAAGCACTTGTATGTTCGGACACAAGCTAGCAATTCTGATTCACTGCAGCACAATCCCTTCAGAGTGTCACGCTTCAGAAGAAGCAAGTAGGATGGGGTCTGAGGGCTTTATACCACATGCCACGGTATGGTGATGACATCATGAGCATTTCTCTTAAAGGTATATCACCTATCTGTTGCGATGTATAACTAACAACACTGTTCACAATGGGTGTCAGATTGACTCTGTGCTACTGCCTATTCCCACCACCTTAACATTGTCAGTCTCAGCTTATCTGCTGCTTAAACCTTAATTCCCCACCCTTGTTACATCAGACTTCATTATTTCAAAACTCTCCTGTCTGGCTTCCAACATTTTACCTTCTGTAAAGAACAAAGGACTTTACAGCACAGAAACAGGCCCTTCAGCCCTCCAAGCCTGTGCTGATCCAGGTCCTCTATTTAAATCAGCCGTCTATTTTCTAAGGATCTGTGTCCCTCTGCTCCTGCCCATCCATGCATCTGTCTAGATACATCTTAAATGATAATATTGTTCCCACTCCTACCAGCTCCACTGGCCATGCATTCCAGGCACCCACCACCCTCTGTGTAAAGAACTTTCCATGCATATCTCTCCTAAACTTTTCCCCTCTCACTTTGAATTCATGACCCCTAGTAATTGAGTCCACCACTCTGGGGAAAAAGTTTCTTGCTATCCACCCTGTCTGCACCTCTTATGGTTTTGCAGACCTCAATCAGGTCCCCCCTCAACTGCCTTTTTTCCAATGAAAATAATCCTAATCTACTCAACCACTTCTCATAGCTAGCACCCTCCATACCAGGCAACATCCTGACGAACCTCCTCTGCACCCTCTCCAAAGCAGTCACATCCTTTTGGTAATATGGCGACCAGACTGTATGCAGTTGAGGTCTTTCCAAACTTTCTGCACATCTTAATTAGCACCAAATTCGGTTCACCCACCAGCCCTGGAGCTGCTGACTCATGTTCATTTCTCATCCAGTTTTGAAATTTTCATCCTTGCTTTCAAACCCTACAACATTATGCGTCATCAAGTCATACAGCACAGAAACAGACCCTTCAGTCCAACTCCTCCATGCTGACCAGGTATCCTAAACTGAACTTATCCCATTTGTCAGTATTTGGTCCATATCCCTCTAAGCCTTTCCCTATCCATGTACCTGACCAAATGTCTTTTAAATATTGTAATTGTACTCACCTCTACTTCTCTTACCATTCATTCCATACATGGACCACTGGGCGTGTGGAAAATATTGGCACTCGGGTCCCGTTTAAATCTTTCCCCTCTCAGTTTAAATCCTCTAGCTCTGGACTCCCCTACCCTTGGAAAAGACCTTGTCTATTTACCCTATCCATGCCCCTCATGATTTTATTAACCTCTATAAGGTTACCCCTCAGCACTTTTGGTCCATGGAAAACGGTTCCAGTCTATTCAGCCTCTCTCTCTCCAACTCAAACTCTCCAGTTCCAACAACATCCTTGTAAATTTCTTTACCATCCTACAAGTTTTACAATATTCTTCCTACAGAAGGGCGACCAGAATTGTATGCAGGACTGTAAAAGTGTCCTCACTGATGTCTTTTTAGCCAAAACCTGACACCCCAACTCCTGTACTGCCCCTTCCTGTAACCTCCAAATTGTCAGCACTCCCCAAATCTTTAACTCCGCCTTCTTGAACGCTCCCAATAGTTTTCCTCTGGTGATTATTTCTGCAGTTGTCTGTGCTCTAAGTTCTATAGTTCCTTCCCTAGATATCCTTAAGTAGCTCAGTATCAAATTATTTCTGATTACGCTGCTATGAAGAGGATTTGTTAATATATTAATAGGCAAGGTGATTGTGTTTTAGAAATGTCACTGGAGTATTAATCCAGAAACTCCAAGCTAATGTGACATGGGGACAAGAGTTTGATTGTGGAATAGTGACATTTGAATTTAATAAAAAATCAGGAATAAAGAGATAAGCTAATCATGACCATTTAACCATTGCAATTGTTGGAAAAACCCATCTGGTTCACTGATGTTTTTTGGAGAAGGAAATCTGCCATCCTGACCTACATGTGATTCCAGACCCACAGCAATGTGGTTGACTCTTAACTGCCCTCTGGGCAATTAGGGATGGGCAATTAATCCTGGCCCAGCCAGTGATGCCTGTATTCCTGAACCAATTAAAACAAACACAAAAATGTTATTGATTACACCTAAAGCCGTGTTTTGTTTTGTGGAATGATGAGTCTTTTTTGTGTGACAATTTTGTAACACCATATTCTGTGCCCAATGATGATTCCTGTTCATCTGTACATACTGACAGAACACAAAGTACAGTGGATACACAGAGGCTGATGAATCCATTGCAAATTTTTGGGAAATGTTTCATGGACTGACAGAGGAAGAGAAGAAACATTTTCTTGGTGAGTGAATTCATTGTTTTGCAGAGTTACAGAAGCTCTGATAACACCTGGGCTGTGAGGAGAGAGGGGAGAGGATCAACAACCAAGAAAGCTGACCAGAATGGATTTGTCAGGGGGTCCATCAAATTCAATCACTCAGGAGAAACAATTCTCTGACTTCCAGCCATAGTCAGCTAGATTGGCCTGACAACTGTACCCAGCAAGGGAGTGAGTGATCTAAAGAGGATAAGTAATCAGGAGGGAATGTTTAGGATCCATTTGTGGGTGGCAGGGTAGATTGGATAGGGTCAGGATCTAGATTGGGGTAGGGTCTAGATTGGGGTAGTTCCTAGATTCGGGTAGCTTCTAGATTGGCAGGGTAGACTTTTGATTGGGAGAGGGGAGTGTCATTCTTGGGGGATATGATCTAGATTTGGGAGAGAAAATCGAGATAGTGGGACAGGGCCTGCATTGGAGCAAGGATGCAGATCAGGGAGATTGGGTCTAGCTTTTGTGGGATAGGGTTTAGATTAGAGAGGAATGCTGTAGATTTAAGGTGCAGTTAGATCTACCATGATCCGGAATGTTTTCCCATTCACCAGCTATGACCACATCATGCCTATATCTGTTAACATTGTAACATTCGGAAATATGGCAATATCTTCTTCCCTCTCATTAAAACCCTGCCATCCTGTTCATAAATCCAGACCCATGGTGACCCATACTGCCAGTGCTGCTGGCATAGACCTATTGCCAAGTCCTGTTTTCTTCCCTCCCTTGCCCCTGCATCCATCTTAGGTCAGTGAGTAACAGTCTCATCTCAGTCAGAATGTTGAGGCTTCAACTCTCAATCCAGGGGCCTATACATAACGTTTGGCATCCCAGTGAAGTCACAGCTGGTATGCTGCACTGTTGGAGGCCCTGACTTTCTGATGAGATATTAAAACAAGGCCTGATCTGGCCTTTCAGCAGCGGTGAAAATTTTGTCTTTTTGGCCACTATTCTGAAGGAGAGCAAGCGAGATTTCCTCCTTTTTTGGACCAATGTTTTATCCCTCAAACATCACCCTTACAATGAATTACCTGGTCATTATCAGTGGGAGTTTGCAGTGTGCAAATTGGTTCCCTACATGACACAGTGACTGCAATTCAGAAGCTACTGCCTTGACTGAAAAATGCTTTGGGGAGTCTGAAAATCCAATGTAGGAAATGATCCAGGGTAGGCCAGCATTTTGGAAAATATGTGCAATATATTAGTTATTGCTGACAGTGTTAATAATTATTTGTTTCAGCCTTCCTAACAGGTTGTGAGAGGGTTCCAGTTGGTGGCATGGAGAAACTCCGCATTACTATCAATTATGTCCCAAAGGATGATCCCGATTTATACTTCCCAGCTGCCCACACCTGTAACATGAGCTTGGATCTGCCCAAGTACAGCAGTATGGAAGTTCTGAGGGAGAGATTCCTGCGGGCAATTGGATGCTGTAGAAAATTTGGCATAGCATAGTGACAAATCTTTAGAAGACATTTCTTCATTTTGTATATTTGTCCTTATTGATCATCAATGCACAGTAATTGAACCTACCACATCTCCATCCTTTCTAGCACCATTGCTACCATTTATATAAAAATCGACCCATGAGCTTTTGGCTTCAGTCAGTCATAACATTTCATATGCTTCATGTAAGCATCAACCTTGGTTTTTCAAGATTCATTGACTATCAGCTGCACTTGTCCCTGATTCTCCAGGATTCCCCTTTGCATACTCGCCAATAAAAAGGTGGTAGGCAGGAGATACTGAGAAAAGCCCTCGCATCAATTGGCTTGTCTGTCCCAGAGCTGCTTGAACAGATCCTCTGGTAAAATGGACAATACACACAGCCTAAACCCTGAGGAGGCAACACCACAACAGAGAGATCTGTCAATGTAACCCCCATCCTCCTACACCACTCTCCCTCTTCCAGCCTTCCCACTCCCCTCTCCAATCCCCCATACCTAGCTCAGGACTGAACTGCACAACTGTGACATTCCCAGACTGGGGAGAAAGAAGGAGAATGGCACTAAGTCATGATGCTCTTTGAAGAGCTGGAGCAGAAATGATGGGCTGAATGGCCCCCTCCTGTCCCATAACACTTCTGTGATTCGTGGATTGACCTAGTGGTATTATAGCGACACACCAAGATCACTGGACATTCCTAGATAACAAATCCAGTACAACATGCTGCAAATTAACCCTCATTAACAATGCAAATTCCTCAAAAATATTATGGCACTTCTGTAAAAGTTGCCACTTAAACTTCTGCCCAAGACTTTGATCTCAAAACCTCACCTTTGGATGGAGACGTCACCTTTATATTGAACATATTCACTTGTTAGTTTTAGTTAATTGGCTCTTAATATATTCATATTTTGGATGTGGTATCAGCAGTTAAGAAAATGTAAATTGATGGTGATAAAGATGATTACAGATTCAGGTTTAAGCCAATAACTATCATAATGTTTCTAGCTCTAAGTCAGTCTTAAGCACATACCTTTTTTGTACTACTCAGGATGCTGGTGAGATCATGTTTATAACATATACTATGTGTTGTTTAGAATAAAAGGGGATGGTCAATGTTTCAATCTCCATTATTTGTGAAATGATATTTTCATCAGCCATTGGTTATGGGATTAGAGAAGGTGAGGCTTGGGAACGGGTTGGGAATTTGAAGAAGATATCCTGATGTGTTTGAACCTCAGCAATTTCTTGGTACAGTCCCATTAAAGTAAAAAAAATCTCAAGGTACTTCAGGGGAACATTATAAACCAAACTATGACATTTTAAATCATGGAAGCAAATCCTAGGTCAGGTGACCATGAACTTGGCAAAACCTATAGGTTTTAAAGAGTGACCTAAAGGAGGGAAAAGAGGGCACAGTTCTCAGGATACATTACAGTTATCCCAACAACAGACTCAGCACTAATATCATCACAACAGCATTAACGCAGGGTACCTTTCCACCAGTCCTGCACTATAAAATGCTGAAAAATTGAGGCTGAATTATTTATGATTACGTGGGATTTTAAAGGTATAAGAAGTGATAATGACTATTGATGAACATTTTTGGCCTGGAAAAATGAAAACATGTGTTGAATCTCATTCCAAGAGAAGAAAATAATTTTCCAGATTGTATTTAAAGACAGTGTGAATTTTTTTACCTTCCCCTTTTAAATACCGCCAGTAGACCCAACCAATTTTGCTGTCTCTGTCATGATTTTAATGTAATTTATCATTTTTGTTTTACTTCCTGGTTTGAAGATTGTGCCTTAGTAAGGATTCTTGATGACTGGTTAAAGAATCCTTGCTCACAGAGAACCTGTAGAGGGTGCCATTAAAGCCAATATCAGATTGGATGAACTGAAATTGCTGGAAAACTCAGTTCTGACACTGACTTCTGAGGAAACCAGAAGAGAAAATGCTGGAAAATCTCAGCAGGTCTGGCAGCATCTGTAAGGAGAGAAAAGAGCTGATGTTTCGAGTCTAACTGACCCTTTGTCAAAGCTAAAAAAAGGGGAGAAATAGGGAGGTATTTATACTCGGCTGAGAGAAAGTGAGTCATGGTTCCAGAAGCAAAGGTAGCAATAAAGAGGTGATAATGACAGTGCATAGAGAGATTATAGGGGGATTAGGAGCTGTGAATGACCAAGACTGAAGCCAGTGCTGTGTGACAAAATATGTGGGGGATGGGGGGGGAGATGGGTGAAGCAGAGGCAAAATGGAAAACAGGGGAGAAGGGTAGCAAAGGGGGAAGAGGAGA
>NC_057741.1:38306757-38312072 GCF_004010195.1 Chiloscyllium plagiosum
TAGGTGTGATGGGAAGGTGCCGTGTGTGATGGGAGAGGTGTGAGGTGTGATGGAGGAGTGGACTAGGTTGTCCTGGAGGGAACGATCTCTGCGGAATGCAGACGGGGGAGGGAAGGGAAGATGTGTTTAGTGGTGGCGTCGTGTTGGAGTTCTGAGGAAAGGTCGCTTGACCTGAAATGTTAGCTCAGATCTCTCTCCACAGATGCTGCCAGACCTGAGATTTTCCAGCAATTTCAATTTTTGTTTCTGATTGACAGCATCTGCAGTTCTTTCAGTTTTTATCAGATTGGATGATCTATCCATATCTTTAGCGATGTGCCTAGTTGGTCCACTTTACTGGAAGTGAAGAGTGAATGCCAAGTCAATTGCATTTTTCCATCTCATCAATGTGAATACAATGTGGATTGTGGAAAATCATTCTATAAAGCGGCTGCCATGCATTTGCTAAATTTCTACTTGTTCAAATAAAATAACTTCCTCCCCATTAATTGTTGACATCTTTCCATCTGCCTGAGAGGACAGACCCACAGTAAACCTGCAGGGGTGTTGCAGCAGCTTCATTTGGTGCAGTCTGCTGATGGAGAGACTGATCCATTTGAAGTAGGAAATGTCCAAAATGCTGGGTTTGAGGTGGGCTTGGGTATTGTGTGGGCTCTTAATTCTGATGGTGAGGCCTGTGTTTAAGCTGCTACAGCTATAGTTTGTCATGGTGTCCCAGACCAGCTTGGAGGAGACATCCTCCTTTCCCTCTGCCTAGTCTCCCAGAGGTATGGGTCAATGTTTAGGGCCTTCATGTTGTGCCTTAAAGCATCCAACAAGTGGAGCTTGAGGTGACATACTGGTCTTCAGGCCCTCGCAGCCTTGTTAAACAGAACCTCCTCAGGAATGCTTTTCTTTGTTCTTATTTTCATATTTTTTGTTCCCCAGCCCCCATGTTGTTTGTGTGCAGGTGTCGGACACAGTAAAAAAACAAGTATGTAAATCTTTATTTATATCCCACCACCAGGAAGAAAAGAAACTCCCCGTGTGGCCAGTGACAGGCAGTGCCCTTCCCAGAGGGCAATGCTAGGAATGCTTTTCTCCGCCATCCTCACAGAGGCAGTTAATTAGAAAACGTTAATTATTGATTGAAATCATTGAAATAAAAAAACAAATTATAAGTTACACAACATAGGAATGCACTTAACACCAAATGATTTTCATCAATTAAAATATATCCAGGGTCATTAATTTGAACTAAGTTAATGTAAGTCTTGTACCCCAGGATGCTCCCACTCTGGCACTACACTGGGACTGAATCTCTGCTTCTTGGATTTACAACAATTTTAGTTTTGCTTCCATGTACTGGTGGAGATAAAAGAAGTTCAGGAAGTTGCCGAAGACAAGCTTCTCCTTCCAACTGTTTAATAAGTAATGGTAGGTACTGATGGAAAACTGTGTAAGGTTTCAGAAATCAATGTCTACCATTACTTATTAAACCTTGGTCACTGTTCCAACATTCCTCATAGGAGAGAATGTTGCCAGAATATTACATGTTTGCTTCAGTCTTGCAGAATTTCTTAAATGCCCACTGAACCTTACATTTCTGCAGATCGTGATTCTATATCCACATTAGTCTGCTTTAGGAGTTATCAAACATTCAGGGTTGACCTGCACCATTTATAGAGTCATAGAGATTTACAGCACGGAAACATACCCTTCAGTCCAACTCGTCCATGCCGACCAGATACCCCAACACAATCTAGTCCCACCTGCCAGCACCCAGCCCATATCCCTCCAAACCTTTCTATCCATATACCCATCCAGATGCCTTTTAAATGTTGCAATTGTACCAGCCTCCACCATTTCCTCTGGCAGCTCATTTCATATACATACCACCCTCTGAGTGAAAAAAGTTGCCTCTTAGGGCTCTTTTATGTCTTTCCCCTCTCACCCCAAACCTATGCCCTCTAGTTTTGACTCCCCCACTCCAGGGAAAAGACTTTGTCTAATTATCCTATCCATGCCCCTCATGATTTTATAAGCTTCTATAAGGTCACCCCTCAGCCTCCGATGCTCCAGGGAAAACCGCCCTAGCCTATTCAACCTCACCCTATAGCTCAAACCTTCCAACCCTGGCAACATCCTTGTAAATCTTCCAAAAGTGGTCTAACCAATGTCTTGTACAGCCGCAACATGCCCTCCCAACTCCTGTACTCAATATTCTGACCAATCAAGGAAAGCATACCAAATGCCTTCTTCACTATCCTATCTACCTGCAACTCCACTTTCAAGAAGCTATGAACCTGCACTCCAAGGTCTCTTTGTTCAGTCACACTCCACAGGACCTTACCATTAAGTGTATAAGTCCTGCTAAGATTTGCTTTCCCAAAATGCAACACCTCACATTTATTTAAATTAAACTCCATCTGCCACTTCTCAGCCCATTGGCCCATTTGATCAAGATCCCATTGTAATCTGAGGTAACCTTCTTCGCTGTTCACTACACTTCCAATTTTGGTGTCATCAGCAAACTTATTAACTGTACCTCTTATGCCCCCATCCAAATCATTTATATAAATGATGAAAAGTCATGGACCCAGCAATGATCCTTGTGGCATTCCACTGGTCACAGGCCTCCAGTCTGAAAAACAACACTCCAACACCACCCTCTGTATTCTACCTTTGAACCAGTTGTGTATTCAAATGGCTAGTTCTCCCAGTATTCCATGAGATCTAACCTTGCTAACCAGTCCCCCATGGGGAACCTTGTCGAACGCCTTACTGAAGTCCATATAGATCACATCTACCGTTCTGCCCTCATCATTCCTCTACAAAACACTGCTCCAGGTTAAATTAATACTTATGGCTTATATTTTAAGTTTAATCAAGTGATGTAGCTCAATAAAACCTATAATCAAGAAAGAACCCACTCTACTCACTACTACAGACTTATTTTAAGGCCACACTTGAAATCCACTTTCCAGCTTCTGTGCTGTGACCTCTCCCAAACAGGTTCCTCCAAGATCAGTTGTGAATTTCATTGTTTTTTAATTTTCCCAGACACACTCTGATGTCCAGCGATACATGAATTCAACAGCAAAGGCAGTAATTGCTAACTGTCAGTTAGCAGTGTGGGTTCTTTCTCTCTCTCTCTCTCTCCTGCACTGACCTCACCATGTGTTTCTTTTGTCTGTTCTTCTCTCTTTTAAATCTGCTATTGTTTTGACTTTTCTCCAAAGTTCCAAAACAATGCAACAGCATATAAAACAGTCATTGTTGCTCCTGGAATTCGAGGAAATCACCTCCAATACCTAAAATATCTCAAAAAATGAACAGCTGTTATAGCCAGAAATTTTTCCCGTCCGCCATCTTGGATTATCCAGAACCTAGAAGTTCTGATGAAGAATCATATTGGACTCAAAATGTTAACTCTAATCCTCAGTCCCGGGATGTTGTGAGATCTGCCAAGTTTCTCCAGCACTTTCTGTTGTTTCAGTTTTCCAGCATTTACAGTGTTCTGCCAGGATTGACTTGGATTGTCTGATTATCAAAGACTAACCTCCAGGATCTAGCTAAAATCTAGCTAAATAAAAACAAGCTCAATAAGAAACAGTGCTTCAACAATTTTTTAATTATGCCTGTTTGGTTATTAATCATAGCAATATTTGGAATGTGAGAAAAAAGATGATTGCATCATAATTGGGATTATTCAGTTGGTTACTGAAGAGCACATTCATTTTCTGAACAGGGAAAGATGGGCCACTGCAACAATGGAATATCAGGACCCAATGAATGGGTGTAGCTTTCTGGGAAGTGGGAGGTTATTAAGGACCTGTGTAATCAGTAATGTGGACGTACCTGCCCCAAGTGGACTGCAATGGCTCAAAAGGCTCACCACTATCTCCCTGAGGGCAATTAGGGATGGACAACATGTGCTGGCCTTTTGTCTGCACCACTCATATACCGTGGAAAAAATAATTATAACCTCCAAGACGATGCCAAACCAGGATTGACAACCTCAGTTGTACAGGATATGCTGTACAATCTGTTATTAAAAACTTCCTTCTATTGAAAATATTTACTATTCCATAATAATTGGACCGGGAGAAAGTACTTTATTGTGGACAAGCCCATACTAGAATACTGAAACAAGGGGAAGTTGACGATGGGGTCATTTTGTAAACCAGAGACCGTGGTAATGCACTGTAGACATAGGTTCGAATCCTACTTCAGCAACTGGTGGACAGACAGCACCAAGCGATCCCACAGCCAACGATCAAATCTGAGCTCCACAGTCCTGCCACATCCAGTCATGAATGATGTCCAGCACCGGCACCTCCAAATCAGTCATAAATGATGGCAGACAATTAAACAACTCACTGGAGGAGACCCCATAAATATCTCCATTCTCAACGATGGAACAGCCCAGCACATCACTGCAAAAGGTAAGGCTGAAGCATTCACAACAATCTTCAGCCAGAATTGTCGAGTGGATGATCCATCTCAGCCTCCTCCAGAGATCCCCAGCATTACAGATACCAGTCTTCAGCCAATTTAATTCACTCCACATGATATCAAGAAATGATTTGAGGCACTGAATACTACAAAGGTGATGAGCCATGACAACATTCCAACCATAGTTCAGAGAATGTGAGCTACAGAACTTGACATGTTCCTAGCCAGGTTGTTCCAGAATAACATTGGTATCTGTGAAAGATTTCCCCGGTGTATTCATTACACACAAGGAACACGGCCATTTTTTGCCCGATCAGTCTACTCTTGATGGACGGTGTCAGCAACAGTGCTATCAAGCAGCACCTGCTCAGCACTAACCTGCTCAGTGACGCCCAGTTTGGGTTCCCCCAGGGCCAGTCAGCTCCTGATCTCATTCCACCCTTGGTTCAAACATGGACAAAAGAGCTGAATTCCAGAGGGGAGGGGAAAGTGGCAGATTATTCATATACCCATCCAAATGCCTCTTAAATGTTGCAATTGTAACAGCCTCCACCACATCCTCTGGCAGCTCATTCCATACATGTACCACCCTCTGCGTGAAAAAATTGTCCCTTTGGTCTCTTTTATATCTTTCCCCACTCACCTTAAACCCATGCCCTCTAGTTCTGGACTCCCCGACCCCAGGGAAAAGACTTTGTCTATTTATCCTATCCATGCCCCTCATAATTTTGTAAACCTTTATAAGGTCATCCCTCAGTCTCCGACGCTCCAGGGAAAACAGCCCCAGCCTATCAGCCTCTCCCTGTAGCTCAGATCCGCCAATCCTGGCAACATCCTTGTAAATCTTTTCTGAACCCTTTCAAGTTTCACAACATCTT
>NC_057741.1:38312168-38317511 GCF_004010195.1 Chiloscyllium plagiosum
TACTAACTGTACCTCTTATGCTCGCATCCAAATCATTTATGTAAATGACAAAAAGTAGAGGGGCCCAGCACCGAACCTTGTGTCACTCCACTGGTCACAAGCCTCCAGTCTGAAAAACAACCCTCCACCACCACCCTCTGTTTTCTACCTTTCAGCTAGTTTTGTATCCAAATGGCTAGTTCTCCTTGTATTCCATGAGATCTAACCTTGCTAATCAGTCTCCCATGGGGAACCTTGTCGAACGCCTTACTGAAGTCCATTTAGATCACATCTACTCCTCTGCCCTCATCAATCCTCTTTGTTACTTCTTCAAAAAACTCAATCAAATTTGTGAGACATGATCTCCCACTCACAAAGCCATGTTGACTATCCCGAATCAGTCCTTGCCTTTCCAAATACATGTACATCCTGTCCCTCAGGATTACCTCAAACAACTTGCCCACCACTGAGGTCAGGCTAACCGGTCTATAGTTCCCTGGGTTGTCTTTACCTTCTTAAACAGTGGCACCACATTTGCCAACCTCCAGTCTTCCGGCACCTCACCTGTGACTATCGATTTTACAAATATCTCAGCAAGAGGCCCAGCAATCACTTCTCGGGTACACCTGATCAGGTCCTGGGGATTTATCCACCTTTAACCGTTTCAAGACATCCAGCACTTCCTCCTCTGTAATCTGGACGTTTTGCAAGACGTTTCAGGTCCAGAGACCCTTCCTCAGAACTGACTGTAGCCCGGAATAGGTTGGGTGTACATGCAGAAGGTGGGGTGGGGATGAAGGAGCCCAGAGAGAGGGGGGAACGGGGAACAAAGGGTTGGACAGAAAAGGAGTGAGTAAAGGGGCAGTCTGGTGGAATGAATATCTCCTGATGAACTCTCTGTGTGTTTTACCCTGTCTGGGAGACCAGCTTGTTAATAAAGACGGAGAAGGGGGATCTTCCTTTCTCCTCTGCACCACTTCCTCATCAGTTGCATTCCTTACTACAGGTCCCAGGGTGCAGCAGTACCCAATCAGTGGAGGTGGATGGGAGGAGCCGCTTGAAAGTTCCTGTAACTTGCCCCTGCTTGGAGAGAGGAGGGTTTGTGAGAGGAGTCCAGCGCTGGCTGTGAAAGGCTCGGTCAGAGAGAGAGAGAGGGACCTGACTGATGGGACAGAGCTCTCCCTGAGGGAGATGGACAGCTCAGTGAATGTGCAGCTTTCCAGAGGCCGAGCCGACGACCGGGAGGATGAACTATCTGAACTCGAGTGAGTCGAGAGCTCCCTTCTGCTTTACAAATCTATGTGTTCTTATACAGTATTGCAAATACAAACTCTGCTGTATCTCTGTTAGGGGCGGAGGATACATTCTATGTTGTAATTATGTGCAATTTTCTCCTTGAAAAGTGTCAGTTTATAAAGTGCCTTTTTCTGCTGCCGTGTCAGTTTCAGGATGTTCTGTTCAATTGCTTCTTATTGAGAAATCGGGAAAGTTTATTTTTCTCTGTGAAGTAAGGACGAATTCATCTCTAATAGACAGAAGTAATCAGCATTCCTGGTCAGTCTGCTGTCTCCTACATTAACCTTCCTGACAGCACCCAGGTAGCATTGTGCTCTGTACAGCGGACTCCCCACCGGTTAGAATACGCAAACCTTCTATCATTTCTCTCAATCTATCGACGTGTCACCATCAGGCCTGTGGTCCAGTCTTTAAAAGTGCAAGATCTCTCATCATTTCCAAAAGGAAATATGTGACACCCTCTCTCCCTCTTTCCTGAATCAGTCTGTCCCAATCATTGGCGAATTCAAATTGCCAATGGTTTGCCCATTTCATTAAAGGAGAACATAAAACTCTGGGGGGGTTAGACATAAACTGTTATTGTGTCAATAAAAGCAAAATGCAGCAGGAAATCTGAAAGGAGGACACAGAATGCTGGAGAAACTCAGCAGGTCTAACAGCATGTGTGGAGAGAGAAACAGAATTAATGTTTCAAGTCCGGCGGGACGTCTTCAGTGAAACTCTCTGTTTTGGGGTGAATTCATTGCTCCCTTCTTGGCAACAGCAATACCTCAGTGATAGGAGAGCTTATGCTCAAAATGTTGACTCTCCTGCTCCTTGGATGCTGCCTGACCGGCTGTGCTTTTCCAGCGCCACACTTTTTTTGACAGTGATCTCCAGCATCTGCAGTCCTCACATTCTCCCAGACCTCAGTAATAGGTGTCAAAAATCTATTATTGCAGGGACCCTGTGTTTTATTTTCGTGTAAACCTGTTTAGAGATACTATAGCACACCTCTGGAATAAGTGGGTCTTGAAGCTGAGTCTCCTGGCTTAGAGGTAGGGACTAGCACTCCACCACAAGAATCCTGTAAAGTTTCGATAATGGATTCCAATTCTGTACAGATAATTGGCTCCAAACTGTTCATTTTATTCCACTGTTGAACGCAGAGGGACACAAAACTGCTGAAATCTGAACCCACTCTGCTTCCCCTTTAACTGGGAAAATATGCTAATTCAGAATGTGATGTGTCACCTATTGAGTGAACATAAATGCAGTCCCAAAGTGATTTGTTTTGAGCTAATGTTGGTTAGAACTGTACTTATATGTAAAGTGTCAGGTTGATTCCAAGTTATTGGGTGGAATGTATAGCAGGGTAACAGGCCACTCAGCCCAACATATTGGTGTTTATGCTTGAGATGCCCCTTCTCCCAACCTTTGTTGTTTCACTTAATCAGCATATTCTTCTTCTGTTCCTTTCTCCCTCATAGAGTCATGGTTATAAAAATACACAGCACTTCACTCCAACTCATCCATGCCGACCAGATAATCTAACCTAATCTAGTCCCATTTGCCAGCACTTGGCCCATATCCCTCTAAACCCTTCCTACTCATATACCCATCCAGATGTCTTTTAAATGTTGTAATTTTACCAGCCGCCACCAGATCCTCTGGCAGCTCATTCCATGCACACATCACCCTCCGTGTGAAAAAGTTGCCCCTTAGGTTCCTTTTAAATTTTTCCCCTCTCACCCTAAACCTATGCCCTTTAGTTCTGGACTCCCCCATCCCAGGGAAAAGACCTTGTCTAGTTACCCTATCCATGCCCCTCATGACTTTATAAACCTCTATAAGGTCACCCCTCAGCCTCTGACACTCCAGGAAAAACAGCCCCATAGTATTCTGCCTCTCCCTATAGCTCAAATCCATCATCCCTGGCAATATCCTTGTAAATCTTTTCCGAACCCTTCCAATGGGAGGGAGACCAGAATTGCACACACTATTTCAAAAGTGGCCTATACTTATGTGTTTATCCAGCTTCCTCTTAAATATATCTGCACTGTTCACCTCAACTACCACATGTGGTATCCAGTTCCACATTTTTCCCAGCTTCTGGGCCAAAGACTTTTCGCCTGAGTTCCGGATTGGATTTATTAGTGACAATCTTTCATCAAAATCCCCTTGTTATTGTGTCACCCACAAGACACCTGGTCTCCAACATTACCCTATCAAACCCTTCCATAATCTCAGTCAGAAACACCCCAACCCTCCCACTTCATGGGGAAAGGGACCCAGCCCTGTTTACTCCCCATGGAAGTTCTGCTATCATTCCAGTCAAACTTTCTTTGCCTTCTCCACTGTTTCTACCTCCTGTTTGTCACGTGATGACAAAGACTAGTTACAGCCCTCCAGTTGTTTGAAACTGAAAACAGGAACTACTAGAAACATTCAGTCGGTTTGTCAGAGTCTGTGGAGAGAACACATGGAGCAAGAATGTTGGCTGGGCCCTTTCTCAGAATGGAAAATGAGAGGTGAACAACACTTTTGACTTGAATTGTAAAGAAAGGAGAGTGCAGAAGCAAGATGCTTAACAAAAATAACAAAGGAGGAATCAGTGGAATGATAATTAGAAAGCAGCATTCATAAACAAAGATTTTCTGCATAGTTACTGACTGACACACCAAAGGGAAAATGACAGTAATATCGCCAATTAGCATGTTAGTAATACCTGTATATGGGATTCTTCAGGAGCTTGACAGGATCAATGCTGAAATGATGTTTCCCCTATTGGGAGAGTCTAGGGCTAGAGGGCACAGTCTCAGAATAAAGGAGCACCAATTTCAGATGGAGATGAGGAGGGATTTCTTCTCTGCGGGTTGAGAGTCTTTGGAACTCCTTGTCATAGAGAGCTGGAGGTGGGGAAGAGGGGAATGGGGTCGGGGAGTGCAGAGTCCTTATATTTTGGAAAGGTGCAGAAGCCACAGGGTAGTAGTCATGGGCGATTTCAACTTCCCAAATATTGATTGGAAGCTCTTTAGATCAAGTAGGTTGGACGGGGCGGTGTTTGTGCAGTGTGTCCAGGAAGCTTTTCTAACTCAGTATGTAGATTGTCTGACCAGAGGGGAGGCCATATTGGATTTGGTACTTGGTAACGAACCGGGACAAGTGATGGGCTTGTTAGTGGGTGAGCATTTTGGTGATGGTGACCACAATTCTGTGACTTTCACCTTGGTTATGGAGAGAGATGGGTGCTTGCAACAGGGTAGGTTTTACAATTGGGGGAAGGGTAAATACGATGCTGCATGACAGGATCTGAGGAGCATAAATTGGGAGCATAGGCTGTCAGGGAAGGATGTCGTTGAAATGTGGTACTTTTTCAAGAAACAGATACGGCGTGTCCTTGATATGTATGTACCTGTCAGGCAGGAAAGAGATGGTCATGTGAGGGAACCTTGGTTAACGAGGGAGGTTGAATGTCTAGTAAAGAGGAAGACGGAGGCTTACATAAGGTTGAGGAAACAAGGTTCAGACAGAACGTTGGAGGGATACAGGATAGCCAGGAGGGAGCTGAAGAAAGGGATTAGGAGAGCTAAGAGAGGGCATGAAAAATCTTTGGTGGGTAGGATCAAGGATAACCCGAAGGCCTTTTATGCTTATGTGAGAAACATGAGAATGACGAGAACGAGGGTAGTGTATTGAGTCGGAAGAGATAGGAGAGGTCTTGAATGAGTACTTTTCTTCAGTATTTACAAATGAGAGGGACCGTATTGTTGAAGAGGAGAGTATGAAACGGACTGGTAAGCTAGAGGAGATACTTGTTAGGAAGGAAGATGTGTTGGGCATTTTGAAAAACTTGAGGATAGACAAGTCCCCGGGCCTGACAGGATATATCCTAGGATTATGTGGGAAGCAAGAGAGGAAATGGCAGAGCCGTTGGCAATGATCTTTTCACCTTCACTGTCAATGGGGGTGGTGCCAGGGGACTGGAGAGTAGCGAATGTTGTGCCCCTGTTCAAAAAAGGGAATAGGGAAAACCCCAGAATTACAGGCCAGTTAGTCTTCCTTCGGTGGTAGGCAAAGTGATGGAAA
>NC_057741.1:38318178-38343519 GCF_004010195.1 Chiloscyllium plagiosum
GAAGATAGGTAGAGAGTGCTAGACCTTTTCTCATTGGAACGGCGAAGGATGAGGGGTGACTTGATAGAGGTTTATAAGATGATCAGGGGAATAGATAGAGTAGACAGTCAGAGACTTTTTCCCCGGGTACAACAGAGTGTTACAAGGAGACATAAATTTAAGGTGAAGGGTGGAAGGTATAGGGGGAATGTCAGTGGTAGGTTCTTTATCCAGAGAGTGGTGGGGGCATGGAATGCGCTGACTGTGGGAGTGGCAGAGTCAGAATCATTGGTGACCTTTAAGCGGCAATTGGATAGGTACATGGATCGGTGCTTAAACTAGGACAAATGTTCGGCACAACAAATGTTCGGCACAACTGCTGTATTGTTCTATGTTCTAAGACTGAGATAGATAGATAGATAGATAGATTCTTGATTAGTTGGGGAATCAAAATTATGGGGAAAGGGCAGGGAAGTGAACATAAGGAATTTCGGCTAGGCAAAATTCCTGGGCAGCACGGTGGCACAGTGGTTAGCACTGCTGCCTCACAGTGCCAGAGACCTGGGTTCAATTCCCGCCTCAGGCGACTGACTGTGTGGAGTTTGCACGTTCTCCCCGTGTCTGCGTGGGTTTCCTCCGGGTGCTCCGGTTTCCTCCCACTATCCAAAGATGTGCAGGGTCAGGTGAATTGGCCATACTAAATTGCCCGTAGTGTTAGGTAAGGGGTAAATGTAGGGGTATGGGTGGGTTTCGCTTCGGTGGGTCGGTGTGGACTTGTTGGGCCGAAGGGCCTGTTTCCACACTGTAATCTAATCTAAAAAGCGAGGACTGCAGATGCTGGAAACCAGAGTCTAGATTAGAGTGGTGCTGGAAAAGCACAGCAGGTCAGGCAGCATCTGAGGAGCAGGTAAATGAAACATCGATTTACCTGCTCCTCGGATGCTGCCTGACCTGCTGTGCTTTTCCAGCACCACTCTAATCCAGACATGAGGAATTTCAGATCAGCCACGATCCTACTAAATGTTGTAGCATTCTCGAGAGGCCAAACAGCCTATTTCCTGTTACTTATGATCTTACAGTGCACTTTGGACTTGTTTGGATCTAACCTCAAAGTGTTTCTTTAAATGACGTTTATTAACAATCTAGCAGTGGACATTTCTGCCCAGAACTGCTGTTATTCCAACCTTCTAGTAGAGGTTTCAAATCACAGGTCGCAGTCATATCACAGGATATCTCAGAGGATAATGTACATATTCATTAAAGCCAATCTCACGTATCAGGACATGAAATTAAACATGTTAATAAACAGAGATTAATGGAAACACTCAGCAGGTCCATCATCATTTGTAGGGAAGGAAACAATTGATATTTCCAGCATCTGTAGCCTTTTGAAGTTCAAGATTTAGGATAGAGATGTGGTCACCAAACATCTCCAACGCCCGCATGTGCTGGGAAGTGTTGCAACATGAACCCATGGTGTAGTGAGGCAAGTTCTCATTCTGCTACACAGATCAGATGAACTCCTGGTTTGTAATGGAGTTGGTGTGAAGCTGGGTTAATGCTAAGGCTGGAGCATGGGCACAGCCTTGGAAAGGGTGACATGTCTCAATAGGTCACACTCTCCCATCTGAATCAGATGGAGGTTTCAAGTCCCACTCCAAAAACTCTGAGCACGGTACTAATGCTGATACCCCCACTGCAGTGTTCAGTGTCAACAGTGCCATCTTGCAGATGAAATGATGAACCAAGATCTGTATTTGCCCCATACAATGGGCACAGAAGATTTAAGAAGAGCAGTGAAATTCTCCTGGTAACCTGTCCAATTTTTACCCTTAAACGGACAACAAAAGAAACGTCATTATCTTGGTTGCTATTATGTTGTTGTGTCCGGGAGCTTGCTATGTGCAATGTATTTGCTGTGTTGCCTGCATTATAACAATGACATGTTCAAAGGTACACAAATTCCTTCTAAAGTGCTTTTGAATATTTGAGCTTAAATAACTGCTGGTCATTTCTAAAAGCAGAAAACAGTGTCTCACATCCCTGAAAGTATCCAGGAAGGAACTGAATATTCCTGCAAGTAAAGGCTAATTACTGCAGATACTGGCAAACACAGAGTGCTGGAGAAGCTCAGCAGGTCTGGCAGCATCAGAAATAGAGTTAACGTTTCGAGTCTGGTGTGACTCTCCTTCACTACCTTTTGAGCCATATAAGTCTGTTTCTCCCTTCACGCATGATGCCAGACCTGCTGAATTTCTCCAGAAATTTCTGAGTTTGTTTGACTTATAGCCCTCTGTGTGGTGTAAATCCCAAATCTAAGTTACTTAACTTTTGGGATGAGTACATTTGATTGTGGCATTCACAGTTAGAACAACTTACATTTATCCATCAATCTTTAAACAGAGAAACTGAAAGAATTTCACGAAGACTTAAGAAAGAAAGGGAAATTACGAAATATCTATAATTAAAGCAAAATACTCCAGATACTGGAAATTGGAAAAAACCACAGAATGCTGGAGAAATTCAGCAGGTCTGGCAGCATCTGTGGAAAGAGAAACAGAGTTAATGTTCTGAGTCCAGTTTTGAAGAAGGGTCACTGGATTCAAAACATTAACTCTGTTTCTCTGTCCACAGATGTTGTCAGACCTGCTGAGTTTCTCCAGTACTTTTGGCTTTTGTGTAAATATCTATGCATGGTGGATAATAAAAGGCTTTTATAAGAAGTGGAAATTGGGAAATATCTGAAAGAAAGATCTTGCTCTTACGCGA
The DNA here is from genome assembly GCF_004010195.1 of Chiloscyllium plagiosum. Taxonomy (NCBI): domain Eukaryota; kingdom Metazoa; phylum Chordata; class Chondrichthyes; order Orectolobiformes; family Hemiscylliidae; genus Chiloscyllium; species Chiloscyllium plagiosum. Next base: position 38,320,927 of record NC_057741.1, read on the forward strand.
CTCCTTTCACAACTTCAGAAAAATCCCCAAACTGCCTGAGGCAGTCTAGTCACCCTGCTAAACTCAGCAATTCGTTTACACACAATATACATTGACATGGATTCAAAGGGATAAATAAACAAATCAATTGATTTGCTTTCTTTTCCATATTCATAGTAAAAGCAGTGCTCCCCTTACTTGGGCCTGGACCGGGAAGCTCAGAAAATTAATAATTAGGGTAAATTTAAACAGAAAAATTATGAGAAGTGACCTGATTGAGAGCTTTACGATTCTGAAAAGGGACGTTAGGCTAGATATAGGGAAGATCAAAGTTAAGGGTCGTCAAAATAAGATAGAGACTAATAAATCAAAGGGGAACAGCAGGAGATATGACTTTACACAAAAAACGGGAATTCACTAGCACTTGAATCATCAAAGTTAAAAGTATAGTTACTCTTAAGCCAAACCTAGATGAACACAAGGAAGAAACAGAAGGTTACATTGACAGAGTGAGATGAGCTCGGATAAAGCAGGAATTATGTGGAGCATAAAGGCCAGCACAGACCAGTCGGGCTGAATAACCTTTTCTCTGCAATAGATTGCACAATATTTACATAACCAATGTTTGATTGCATCCTTTGATGCTAGGAAACATTATTTGCTTTGAGGTATTGAATGTTAAAGAAACACAAGTCTGATTAGAGTACGCACGGGAAAAGACTCACACAGAATTGGATAGCCAGAGGGCACATGCTGTAATGAAGGAAACCGAGCTGGCAATTCAGATAGAATCTGGAATCAGCAGCCTCCTCCTGTATGGAGGAGCCCATCATATCGAAAACACTTTTCCAGTTGATGCCACACTCTCTGCCCTTTTCCTATATGAGCCATTTAAATGATATCTTTGAACAGAAAGGTGACTGATGTTGGACAGTCTCAGCGTTTGAACAGGATTTAAGTGGTGAGGGGGAGATTTAAAAAGGAAATTCACAAGTTCCTGCAACAGACAGGATTTGGAGTTATAAGTGACATTGAACAATGTGGATGAGCTGACTAGCAGATTTCAGTTAGTACATAGAATAACTGAGGATTTATAGCAGGGCAACAGGCCATTCAGCCCAATTATCAAGCATCTTCCTATCCTACTTCATCTCTCCCTTTCAGCATATCCATCTGTTTCTTTCTCTTACATGTGTTTATTCAGCTTCTCCATTGGATTTATCAATACAATTCCCTTCAATAATGCTGCAATTTCAGACTCTCACCACTCTCCAGCTATCTCCCAAATTCCATGTTGTATTTATTAGTGACTATCACATATTTACGGCTCCTGGTTTTGGACGGTCCATCAGTCAAATTCGTGGGACTCCCTGGGAGTGAAATTAAATCCCAAGAACTGCAGCCATTCAGAGAGGAGGCTTACCCACCACTGTCTCCAAGACAGTTAGGGATGGACAATGACTGTTGGCCCAACTAGAGATGTCCATGACCAATAAACAAATCAAATCCCTTCTCATTTTTAATTACTTAAAATAGTTTTCTTCAGAAGCATCTTATTAGAGAGCAGAAGCCCAAGTTGTTTAGTTTTTACTGAGAGGTGTTCCTGTTTGTTTTGGTATCATTCTTGCAAACCTGTTTCAACAATCCACTAAGATCAACAAAAATAAAATCAGCTTTTAATGTTAGTATAATTGTCTTAATCTTTGCATTGACTTTATTTAATTCAGTAGTAACCAGGAAGATCTGACTAGACATGCTATCGTGCTGTGGCTCAACTATAAAATTCCCTGAAGCTAAATGACAGCTAAATGGCATGTGAATGGATGTAGGTGGATATTGCAAATCAGTGCGTCAGCAATTCTCTCTGTGACAGGCCCAACAGCTGGACTGATTCACTCAGAAACCGTGCCAACAAACAAGAATTCAATCACAGGTGCTTACTAGAAGGTGCTTTTTCTTAAACTTCAAAACTCTGCAATTTTTTTACACCGAGTACAGATGCAAATTATTTCTGCTCAAACCAAATTTTTAAAAAATTACCCTTCACCATCTTTGTAACCAGGATCGCAATAAAGCGGAACCATTATAGTTTGAGCAGGTCTGAGAGTTTGTATGGCGACGGAAGTTGCTGTTACAAGTAGGTGTGAAGGGGAATAACTGATGTTTTCCAGTTTGAATGTTGCACAATTGCATTTATGTAGCATCTGAAGGCCTTTACATCCAATGGAACTGTATTGATGCATTGTCACAGGTGTGATTGTGGAGAGATGTGACAGCCAATGACCGCACAGTAAGATCCCACAACAGCACTATGACAATGACCAGATCGTCTGTTGCTTGTACCGATGCTGAATTAAGGGACTGTGTATTAGACACATGAACCACAGAGAGCTCCACGCTACTTTTGGAACTAGTGGCTGGAGTATGGTTTATGGAAAAACACAGCCGGCCAGGCAGCATCCAAGGAACAGGAGCATTGACATTTCAGGCATAAGCCCTTCATCAGAATTCCTGAGGAAGGGCTTCTGCCCGAAAAGTCATCTCTCCTGCTCCTCAGATGCTGCCTGACCTGCTGTGCTTTTCCAGCACCACACTCTCAACTCTGATCTGCAGCATCTGCAGGCCTCACTTTCTCCTCCGGAGTATGGTTCAGGTGACAGATGAGGTCTCTGTGAAAGGTGCTGTATCAGTCCTACATTTACCTTCAATAGTTGGGGGCTGTTCCCCACACTTCCTACTTGAGGCTCTGGCTTTGTATCATTTACACAACAACTGCATTTGTGCCAATTAAATGTGAAAATATTCATTTTGTGTTTCGTGAGACACAGATGTCACCAGCAAAGCTGTAATTTATTGCTCACCTCCAACTGCCCTTGAAATAAGTGATTTGCTCACCCATTTTAGAGGGCAGCTGAGAGTCAAGCCTATTGCAGTGGGTCATGTAGGCCCGCATGGAAAAGAATGGCAGATTGCCTTCCATGAAAGACGAGGTAAAAACAAGGACTGCAGACATCCAGTGTGCCAGCTGGGTTTTACAACAATTGATAGTTTCACGGTCACTATCATTGAAACTAGCGACTAATTCTGGATTTGTTCACTGAATTTATTTGTTCACTGAATTTAAATTCCATCTGTCTCCCTGGGGAAGGGGTTTGACCCCGTGTCTCCAGAGCTTTACCTGGGTCCCTGGATTACTAGCGCAGTGAAAGTGCCACTACCACCCATCTCAATCCAATTCCAAAATTTTCCAGTCATAAAAGCAAGTTACAGTTATTCACTAACTAATCCATAAGCTATTCATTTTACTCATTGTGTGCTTCAGAGCTTAAATCCTTAAATGTGCTCTTGCCCTTCCCTATTCCTGTAACCTCCAGCTTCCATCACCCAGCAAATTCATCCCTAGTTTCAATCCCTTCTCGATACTGGCAGCCCCATCACCTCGGCCCCCAAACCCTGGCATCTATTGCCTTCCTCATTAACCCACGCCTGTAGTCCTACTCTCTCCTAATCACACCTGTGAAGTACATTTGGATGTACATTGTTTCTAATGTTGTAGGTGCGAGGTAATTTGTTGTTGTAAATCCAATTGTCATTGTGTAATATATCCTGGATTCAGCCAGGATTGGTCACATGTATTTTTGTCTTTTAAAGTCACATGAATTGGTGTTCAATCTGAAGAATTCATGGAAAGATTGGTTGAAGGAAGGGGAAAACCAGAGAATTTCTAAATCTTCAATGTGTCATTATGTGAATCTATTGGCATAGGTGTCGGACTTAGGAGCGAGAGAAGGCCTTTCAGCCCCTCAAGTCTACTCCATCCTTCAGTAAGATCATGGCTGATCTGATTGTGGTCTCAATTCAAGCTTTATTTATTGCACCCCCCTCCCCATTGGCCTGGAGTCCCTTATATCTAAGAACAACAATCCAGTCAAACTTGCAAATGATACATACTGGTCTCACCCATCTTATATACTTAAAGATGGAGCTCCAGTACCATCAAATCTCATCAGGTACAACTGTTTCTGCAGGTTTATCTCTCCCAGACATGTCTGTCTAGTTCCCATTGATAAATTCAGTGACCCAGCCTCAACTGGGGAAGAGAATTCCACAGACTAACGATCTCCTGACCGAGTGAATAGTAACCTTCCAGGTAGTCCTAATAAGGAGAGCTCTTAATTTGTAAACTGTGTTCCTTCTTCTAATCCCCTCCCCAGGCGGAAATATCCTCTCAGTACGCACCCTATCCAGTCCCCACGGGACTGTGTGTTTAATATGTGGCCAGTGTGTCTAACATCAGTGGTAGGGAAACACATTCAGAAAACATTCTGTGTGAAGGAATTAATCACCACGTGGAGAAGAAAGGATTAATCAAGAATAATCAGCATGGCTTTGTCACTGGGAGATCACAGGCAACAAACTTGATTGAAAATTTTGCAAGTTGCATGGAGAAGAGTTGTGCAGTTGATACCATCTAAATGCATTTCATTGAGGCTTTTGACAAGTCTCACACAGGAGCCTGATCAAGAATGTAAGATCACATGGGATAGAGGGCAATTTGGCAAATTGGATCCAAAATTGACTTGGTGGCACGAAGCTTGCGATCTTGTGGTCTTATGAACGTAAAGGTCTTATGCCTTGGAACTCCGTGTCTAGTGTATCACAGGGTTCAGTACTATGTCCCATGCTGTTTGTTGTGTACATTAGTGATCTAGATTTAAACTTAGAAGAGATGATTAGTGAATAACTAGGAGGAAAGCTTTAAACTACAGGATGATCTAGATGGGCTGGTCAAATCGACAGGACAATGGCAAATGAAATTTAATCCTAAAAAAACATGAGATGATGCATTTTGAGAGGATTAACAAGGCAAGGGAGTACACAGTGAATGGTCAAACACTAAGAAGGACAGAGGATGAGAGGGCCCTAGGTGAGCATGTCCATATATCCTTGAAGAAGACAAGATGGGTTGATAAGATGGTCAAGGTGACATATGGGATTCTTAATTTTAGTCTAGGCATTGAATACAAGAGCAGGGAGGTTATGATGGCACTGTATATAATGTTAGTGAGGCCACCGCAGGAGCATTGTTGTTCTGGTTACCACACTACAGGAAGGATGTGGTTGCACTGGAGGGTGTGCAGAGAGATTCACCAGGATGTTGTCTGGGATGGAGTGATTCAGCGATGAAGTGAGACTGGACAAGTTTTCTGTTTTCTGATTTTCTTAGAGCAGAGAAGGCTGAGGGGGTGGGGGAGGAGTCTGATTAAGGTGTGCAAAGTTATGAGTGGCACAGACAGGGTAGATAGGAACAAACTTTCCCCCATAGTAGAGGGCCCAATTATAGGGGCATAGATTTAAAGTAAGGGACAGGAATTTAGAGGGTATTTGTTAAAACATTTATTTGCCCATATAGTGGTGGGTGTCTGAAACTCTGCATGTAAAGGTGGTGAAGGTGAGAACCCTCAAACACTTAATAATTATTTAGATGAGCATTTGAATAGCCATTGTATACATGGCTACAGCCACATGTTAGAAAATGGGACGAGAGTAGATGAGTGTTGATGTTTAGCATGCTGAAGAGCCTCTTTCTGTGCTGTGTAACTCTGATTCTAAGATCCCCTTTGTGATGAATCTGCTCCTTTAACAAAGTTATGCTGTCCTTGGCTTTTTGTCAGAGAGGTCGTAATTGACACACTCTCCGAAAAATCTGGGGTTGAAGGGTTTTAGAGCCAAGTTGTTTATAAATAACAGATACTGCCTCAGGCAGAAGGCTTTCAAGTAAAAATAAAACACTTGTACAATGAAAGGTGAGTGGCGTATCTCCCAGCTTGGCTCTTCTCTTGTTTGGTTTGGGTTCCAGCAGTAGTGTGGAGAAAGCTGCTGGACTCAAAGAAGCAGGTCCAGGCTGGTCCTCTCTCTCTGACCTCTATGCTGTAAGAATCTACGTTTGATTTTACCTTTTGTGCTAAGGAGTGTTTATGGGGATTGTTGCACGTACTTGGAACAGCATCACTAAATTGGGATGCTCTATTGGGTTTTCGGAGAGTTATTCGGTATTTTGTTTTCTGATGTTTGTGTTCATTTGGTAACCTTGTAATTAAATTCTGTTTTCTTTAAAATAAGAAATTTGCCCAATAGCATCCCTCCTGGAATATCCACTGTACACCTGCTTAAAACAGCTAGCAAAGTTAGGATCGGGGCTACATTCTTGAAAGGTTTTGAGGGGGTCTGGCCATAACACCTCTTACTCTGCTGAACTCCACTGGCTACAGGCTAAGCCTGGAGAAAGTGAGCACTGCAGATGCTGGAGATCAGAATCGAGAGTTTAGTGCTGGAAAAGCAAGGCAGGTCAGGCAGCATCCAAGGAGTAGGAGAATCGATGTTTTGGGCATAAGCCCTTAATCAGACAAGGACCAAGCCTGTCCAATCTTTCCTTATAAAATAAATGCCTCACCACAGGAATAATCGTGTAAGCCTTCTCTGATTTATCTTAACTCCATTATATCCTTTCTCAAATCAGCCATCCAAAACTGTACATGGTACTCTCACTCAGCCCTACAGAGGCTGTAAAACCTCCCTCCTTTTAAATTCTATCCCTCCTGCAGTCAACACCAACATTCCATGTGCTTAACTAATTATTTGCTGTACCTGAATACTAACATTTTGTGATTTACGTATCTGGACGCACACATTCTATTCTGCAATCTCTCTCCCTTTAAATAATATCTGACTCAATCTTGGTGTCATTGGTCTAGATTAGAGTGGTGCTGAAAAAGCATAGCAGGCCAGGCAGCATCCGGGGAGCAGGAAAATCGACATCATTGAGCACACATTCAACCCCTGCACATACAAATCATTGATAATGAATTTTAAATAGTTGATGCCCCAGTTTTGATCCTTGAGACAATCCAGTATTTACAGCTTGCCAATTTAAAAATAACCCTACTCTCTACTTCCTGTTGTTGTTAGCCAATCCTTTTACATACTAATGCGTTACTCCCTGCTCTGTGTGCTCTTATCTTGCAGAGCAATCTTTGAACAACACCTTTATCAAATGACTTTTGAAAATCAAAGTACACTATATCTGTCGATTTTACCCTTTATTCATGTTACTTCCTCAAAAAAACACAAATAATTTTGTTAAACATTATATTTCCTTCCTAAAGCCATGTTGACTCTGCCCAATCACATTTTTTTAAAACAATTGTCATTGCTATAACCATCTTAATAATAGGTTTTATATTTTTATACATTTTTATATTAATATATTTTTATTAAGTCTGTGGCTGAGGGCACTGTTGATAAAACCAACAATTATTACCCGTCCCAGTTTCCCTCCTGTAGGTGGTATTGAGGCACATCCTGAAATAGACTTGAATGTTCTGCTTGATGCTATTCTGTTTGTAAGGGTAGTTAAGAACCAAATTTCATTGCTGTGGGTCTGGAGTCCTATGTAGGCCAGACTGAGTAAGGATGGCAGATTTCCTTCCCTAAGGATCATTAGTGAACCTGATATGTTTTATAACAATCGATAACAGTTTCATGGTTCATCAGCTTGTCCCAGTCACACTGAAGCATCTCTGTATCCTCACAGCTCACCCTCATACCTAGCTTTGTGTTGTGTTGGAAATATTACATTTAGTTCTCCCATCCAAATCATTAATAAATATTGAAAATAGCTGGGGTCCAAGCACAGAAGCCTGTAGCACTCAACTAGTCACCGCCTGCCATTCAGAAAAAGACAGGCTCATCCCTACTCTCTCTGTCCTGTCAGCCAACCTGTTTTATATCCATTTCAATACACTCCCCCAATCCCATGTGCTTTAATTTTACATGCTAATCTCTTGTGTGGGACTTAGTCAAAAACCTCTGAAAATCTACTGGCTTCCCTCATCAACTTTGAGATATATCCGTGAAGGATTCCAGTAGATCTGTCAAGCGTGAATTCCCTTTCATTAACCATGCTGACTCTGTTCGCTCCTATCACTGTTTTCCAAATGCTCTGTTATTAAATCTTTTACCATGGATTTTAGTATTTTCCCCACCGCTGACATCAAGCTGAACTAGCCTGTACTTCTCTCTGTCTCCCTTTTAAAGCTCCCCTCCAATCTGTGGGAACTGTTCCAGAGTCTGTAGAACCAACAATGCATCCACTATTTCACTTCCTGAAGTACTCTGGGATGTAGATTATCAGGGCTGGGGGATTTATCTGTCTTCAATCCCATCAATTTTCCCAGCCCCAGTTCCTCCCTCTCATTAAATCCTGTGTTCCCCAATATTTCTTATGTGTTATTGTGTCTTCCTTTATGAACACAGAATCAAAATATGTACTCAGTTAGTCATTAATTTATTTATTACTCCATAAACAGGGAAATTCCCCTGTTTCTGACAGAAAAGGACTGACATTTGTCTTGACCAATCTTCTCTTTGCAAACATAGATAAACTCTTACATCAGTCTTTATTTTCCCCAGAATCTTACTCATTCTGTATTTTCCCTTTCTTAATAAAACTCTTTGTCCTACTTTGCTGAATTCTAAACTACTCCCACTCCTCAGGTCTGTTGTTTTTTCTGGCCAAATTGTATGCTTCTCCATTGGATCTAATACTATCTCTAACTTCCTTTGTTAGTCACCTTTCCCATGCCAGATAGGAATGAACAATTGTTGCAGCTCACCCGTAGACTTTGTAAATGTTTGCTATTGCCTTTCCAGCATCATACCTTTAAGAACTGTTCCCCAATTCATCATAGTTGAAGAGTGTGTCCTTGTAGAGGGAGGCATCCTTGGAAGAGGCTTCGCAGTAAGGTTATAATCAACTAGAGGAGAAAGTGAGGTCTGCAGATGCTGGAGATCAAAGTTGAAACTTTATTGCTGGAACAGCACAGCAGGTCAGGCAGCATCCAGGGAACAGGAGATTCGACGTTTCGGGCACAGGCCCTTCTTCAGGAAGAAGGGCCTGTGCCCGAAACGTCGAATCTCCTGTTCCCTGGATGCTGCCTGACCTGCTGTGCTGTTCCAGCAATAAAGTTTCAACTATAATCAACTAGAAGAAAGTGAGGACTGCAGATGCTGGAGATCCATCGTAGCCAACTTGCTCCTTGTCCCATTGTAATTTCCTTTATTTAGATTCAGGACCCTAGTCTCAGAATTAACTATGTCTCACTCCATTGTGATAAGGATGCTATTATGTTACTCATCCCCAAGGGGTCTTGCACAATTAGATTGTTAATTATTCCTCTCTCTTTATATAATACCCAGCCAAGGGTGGCATGTTCTCTCGGTGCTTCCTCAGATGTATTGGTCTAGAAAACCATTCCATATACACTCCCAAGAATTCCACCTCGATGTATTGTTACTAATTTGAGTTGCCCAGTGGATATGTAGATTAAATTTTCCCATAATTACATTCCTTTATTACATTTGTCTCTCATTTCCAGGTTAATGCCATTACCAACATCACACCTGAAGTTTGGAGATCTATAATCAACCCCCCACTGATGCTTTTTTACCCCTTGATGTTTCTCAGCTCTGCTCCTACAGATTCCATATCTTTATTGTGTTGATTTCCTCTTTAACCAGCGATAGTTTGTCCTTAATAGTGTTGTTCATGACCCTGTAGGCTTACCCTGGAATCTTTGGGAGTGGGCAGTTGATCTCCAGTGTAGCTGCTGTGAACAAACCTGGAAGACCAATGCACCTTCCCACTCAAAGTCGTACTTGGTGGCTGTGATAAACCACCTGATGGAGGAGCGGCACTCCGAAAGCTAGTGCTTTCAAATAAACCTGTTGGACCATAACCTGGTGTTGTGTGATTGTTAAATTGGTGGATGGTATAACTGTACAGCACTCCCCCTGCCTTACAGATAGTTCCAAGTCTCAACTGGGATCTGGACTCCCCAACTTTTGACACTGAGGTGAGAGAGCTGACTGAGGCAAGGCTGAACTGTATCGCATATCTTTTCATTTAGCAACATATTTCAATTCTTGAAGAATTTGATCAAACAGACAGCCTGAAGTTGGTTCCAGTGCTGTCATGAGAAAGGCTTTTCCTCTTTATCGTGCACTTGAACCTGAGTTCTGATTTTATCTCCGTGGAGCTGCAAACACAGTGAATGGAAATGAGATCATTAGTTACGGAGAGATCCTTCCCCTTTTGCAGTTTGTACTTGAAAATTCTGCTATTACAGAAGTTGTAATAAAGTAGCAGTTAATTTGCTCTTCTCCACAAACTCCATGATCACAAACACAGAACGGTAATTTCATACTTAAAAAGCATTTCTCCTAATTCTTTCTACTTTTGTGTTAAACCATGTGTGAAAGTCAGTTGTGGGATCAATTAAGTCACGGGGGAAGCTGGTGACAAACAGAAATGCTGCCCTTGCAAAACCAAATGTTGCTGCTAACATTCTTGAGCTTGTTAGAGGATTATCTTCAAGGCTCCTTCTGTGGTATAGCAGGAGGTTTAGGCTGAAAGTTTCAGGTCAAAAGTACAAATCATAATGAGATTTCTGCACTCTGCCATTGTTTAGTATATTTCAGTGTAATGGAGTTTGAAGCGGTTGAATCAAACAGAAAAATTGGAAATATGGGTTGTCCATAATATGGTACACGTATCAGTATTTGAATTTGTTCTTTGAGCTTATTGTACTGTCAACTGTTGCTGTGTCCTTTCCAAACATTACAGTTCGAATCTAATGAGCTAGGATTTATTCTTGGGATAACAGCCTTACTTAAATCCTTTTTTTAATCCAAATTAAGCTTGAGTGTTGAGTATGAAAGTTAACTGCTGCCTTCGGGTGAGGGAAGGTTAATGGTAAACTTGATGTCAACTTCTTTTCAACAACATTCCTGCAAAGCACCTTGGGATAGTTTACTACTTAAGGGTGATATATAAATGCAATTCAGGGATAGTTGGACCAGGCGGTGCTATATAATTCAACTACAGCTTGTGCAATTTCAAAAACATTCCTATTTTAAAAGACTGTGTCCACTTATAATGGAGGCCTGGTGTTTTCTTGATGTCTCCCCCATGCTTCCAACGCATACACTTTCATGCTTCCTCTCCCCTTCCCTCTCTCACTCTTTTTCTCTCCTTCTCTATCTTGTTCTTTTTCTCTCCCACTCTCACTCTTTTTTTCTGAAGACCACAGTCTTAAGACCATGAGATATCAGAGCAGAATTTGGCCATTTGACCCAGCGAGTTTGCTCCACCACCTGATCATGGCTGATATATTTCTTAGTCCCATTCTGTTGCCTTGACCTTGTTACTAATCAAGAACCTGTCTGTCTCTGATTTAAAGACACTCAATCACTTGGCCTCCACAGCCTTCTGTGGCAATGAGTCCCACAGATTCACCACCCTCTGGCTGAAGAAATTCCTCCTCATCTCAGTATTAAAGAGTCATTCCTTCACTCTGAGGCTGTGCCCTCTGGTCCTGGTCTTTCCTACTGGTGGAAACATCGTCCCCATGTCCACTCTATCTGGGCCTCTCAGTATTCTATCAATTCCAATCAGATTCCCCCCGATCCTCCTAAACTCCATCAAGTACAGACCTTATAAGGACCTCAACTGCTCCTTATAGACAAGCCCTTCACCCCTGGGATCATTCTTGTAAAATTCCTCTGGACTCCCTCGAACACAAGCACATTGTCTCAAAACTACCCCATGTGTAAGGAGCAATGTGCTGATATTATGGGATTTCTGGAGGAGTCTCACTCTTTTTTTATTTTCTCTCTTCCTATTGCTCTGTCTCTGTCTTTTTCCCTTCACTTCTTTCTGATGCTGGGGCTGGGGAAAGGAGCCCAGCTGGTTGCCTCTGGCGATTGCGGAACATTTCCCAACCTGACGGTGCTACATCCACATTCCCGTTCCTAAACTGTCATTCTTGCTCCATCTGTCTCTTTAACTTCACTCCACCCCAATGTCTCAGGGACTGGATGGAGCTGGAGAGGTGTGAAGCTTCTTAGGTATCCCCCTCTGTTTCCTGGTGAATCTCCCTCCAAGCCCGCGTGATATCTGCCTCCTGTCTTTGTACCTATCTATGTGTCTCTGTCTCCTGCACCATTCTTAGCTCCTCTCTGAATACAAGTGTCTTCATTTAAAGCTCATTCTAATAATGTGTTTTTGTTTTAATGTGGTTGGTATAATCGGACTTTTCTTCCACGAGCAGAGCTTCCATTTTCATTTTAGCATGGTTACCAAGCGTACTGACTCATTTCCCAAAAAAAACCCAGCAGCCTCCCTCCCAACTCACTGCCTTGTTTCCTAACCCTCCCAGTCATCAACTTTTGTAATCATCACTCCTCCCTCTCCCTCACTCGTCCCTTCTCTCCATTCAGCTCTTTCTCACAGGGAAGAGTCTGGAGAGAGGTGTTGGTGAGTGAAATGGAGTGGGTCATGGATGGCAAGTGATGGAGCGGGAAAGTGGCTGGGCAGGAAGTGGGAAATGGCGATCAGGAGATAAGTTGAAAGGTTTGGCGCTGGGTGTTATTAATAGTTGGTAAAAGGATTCTTGGGTCAGTTGTGCATACTGGTTGCTTTGAGCCATTTAATAAAAGATTACAGGGCAGTTTCCAACAGATAATGATAAATTAAAGCTTGGCTTAATCTCCTGGAATGGACGGAGGATTGGTTAACAGGCAGGAAGTGGAGAGTAGGAATAAATGGGCCAGCCTCAGGCTGTGATCAGTGAGGTACCAGAACGATCAGTGTCTAGGCCTCAGCTTTTCACAATCTATGGCAGTGATTTGGTTCTGAGAGCCAATTGCAATATTTCCAAATAATGTCGATGATTCAACACTTGGTGGGAATTGGGAGTTTGGAGGAGAATGCAAAGGGGCTTCAAGTGGAGTTAGACAGACTGAGTGAGTGGGTCTGATTATGAATATAATGTGGATAGCAGTGAGGCTGTACACTGTCCCAAAGTCATTGAAAGAAAATGCCCTAAAAGAATGACCTCTAATTTTAAAGCAGTACCCCTTAGTTCTGGTCTGAACCACATGAGGAGAGGTCCCTTCCATGTTGGAAAGACCACACCTTTTTATCTATCTTTATTTTTGATTGTGGGCTGAAATGGAAAAAAGACCATTTTATAAAAACATAGACTGTGGAAGGAATTGATGCACTTTGAAAAACAGGTGACTGGAATTCATTGTGAGTTGTGTTTACACTGTTGCAAGCAGCAGGGGAAATGAGATAAGATGGCATGGCATTGGGATAGATGTCGTCAAAACCTGTGGCGCGAAAAGCACAACAGGTCAGGCAGCATCCAAGAAACAGGAGAATCGACAATTTGAGCATAAGCCCTTCATCGAAGAACTTCAATGAAAACATTCCTGATGAAGGGTTTATTCCCAAAACGCTGATTCCCCTGCTCCTCAGATGCTGCCTGACCTGCTGTGTTTTTCCAGCACCACTCGACACTGATTTCCAGCATCTGCAGTCCTCACTTTCTCTCTTGGGGGAGATGTGCAGAGTGAAATTCAACTGGCAACAGATAGCTGATTGGTTTGTGTAATTGTGACCAGTTGGGGGTGCCAAAAGGTCATCAGTTTGATGACAGCTTTCAGGCCCCTGGTCAGGTGAACAGCTTGGGTTTTGTAATGGGTGGGAGAGAAATCTCCGGACAGCTGGAATTGCAAATTCTACCTCCATCTCTCTGCAATAGAGGTTCTTGAAGACAACCAATGATTTTCTCCCACAAGTTTCTGTAAGCTGTGGCTTTTAACCAGTAACTAAGAGACTTTGGAATCATCACACCAATTGTCCTGTGCCTCCTGCAAAGATAAGAAAGAATCTGGACAAAGGGATCAAATAAAAGAAGGATTTGGGAAGCTAAAGGAACATCTCATCAAATTCTGATGCCTTTGGGACTGGAACTATTGAATTATGTTTCTCAGATATTTACCTCCACAAATAATCCAGCATTTTTGTTTGTCATTGTGCATGTGTTTTGCGTGTGTGTGTGTGTGTGTGTAGAGGTTTAAAAGAGATTACTGTTTCAGCTGGTAAAATTATATGTTGATAGGTCATATGTATAAGCCACACGTCAATAAAACTATTTATTTGGATTAAACATGGGATCTTCTTCTGTTAACCAGACTCTATCAGACAGAAACTGAGGACTTTACATCATTTGATTAAACAACTAACCTTTGTGGTGACCTCAGGAGTAGTGGGGCCTGACAATTAATGAAGTTTTCCAAGTGGGTTGTAAAACATCCACTTCATCAAGACTGTTCAAGTCCAAACTGTCCAATATATCTCCCTGTAAGAGCCCACTCAATCCAGGTGTGAATTGGGTAAACCTCTGAACCATCTCCAATACATTTTAGAAACTTCCTTAAATAAGGAGAACAAAACTGCACACAAGATTTAAATTGTGGTCTCACCAATGCCCTGAATAATTGATGCTTAAGATCCTTACTTTCATGTTTAACTCCTCCACAATAGAGAATTGTATTCCATTAGCTTTCTTGATTGTGTGCTGTGCATTCTGATCTTGAATCTTGCTTATTTCTTCACCAGTGGTCCTACAGTTGCAAGCTTCCAAATTATACACACCACGGCAGAATTAATAGAGTTTTGAAAGTTGATCTCCAATACATCCACTATCCCTGTCACTGTCACTTCCAGCAGTCCCAAGTGAAGATCATCCAATTCCCAGAGTTTTCAATTTTTAGTTCCATTAATTTCTCCAATACTACTATTTCAATTATACTAGTTTCTTTCAGTTCCACACTCTCAGATGACTTTTGGACCTTAGTTATTTCAGGGAGACGTCTTGAATCTTTTTCTGTGTAGACAGTCCTATTTAGCTTTTCTGCCATTTCTCCTTTTCCAATTATAAACTCTTGTCTCCTCACCTATAATGGAACTGCATTTGTCTTTTCAAATGCGTTCCTTTCTATATAGTTCCACAAACTTTTACAATCTATTTTTATGTTGTTTGCTAGAGTCATAGAGTCATAGAGATGTACAGCACGGAAACAGACCCTTCGGTCCAACTCGTCCATGTTGACCAGATATCCCAACCCAATCTAGTCCCACATGCCAGCACCCGGCCCATATCCCTCCAAACTCCCCACCCCCATCCAGGGAAGAGATCTTGTCTATTTATCCTATCCATGACCCTCATAATTTTATACACCTCTATAAGGTCACCCCTCAGCCTCCAACGCTCTAGGGAAAACCGCCCCAGCCCCAGCCTGTTCAGCCTCTGCCTACAGCTCAAATCCTCCAACCCTGGCAACATCCTTGTAAATCTATTCTGAACTCATTCACGTTTCACAATATCCTTCTGATAGGTAGGAGACCAGAAATGCACACAATATTCCAACAGTGGCCTAACCAATGTCCTGTAACAGCCGCAACATAACCTCCCAACTCCTGTACTCAATACGCAGAACAATCAAGGAAAGCATACCAAATGCCTTCTTCATAATCCTATCTACCTGCGACTCCATTTTCAAGGAGCTATGAACCTGCACTCCAAGATCTCTTTGTTTAGCAACATTCCCCAGGACGTTATCATTAAGTGTATAAGTCCTGCTAAGATTTGCTTTCCCAAAATGCAGCACCTCACATTTAACCAAAATAAACTCAATCTGCCACTCCTCAGCCCAATGGCTCATCTGATCAAGATCCCATTGTAATCTGAGTTAACCTTCTTCACTGTCCACTATACCTCCAACATTGGTGTCATCTGCAAACTTACTAACTACACCTCTTAAGTTCACATCCAAAACATTTATCTAAATGACGAAAAGTAGTGGATTCAGCACCGATCCTTGTAGCACTCCACTGGTCACTGGCCTCCAGTCTAAAAAGCACCCTCCACCTCTGTCTTCTACCTTTGAGCTAGTTCTGTATCCAAATGGCTAGTTCTCCCTGTATTTCATGAAATCTAATTTTGCTAACCAGTCTTCCATGGAGAACCTTGTCGAGCGCCTTACTGAAGTCCATATCGATCATGTCCACCGCTCTGTCCTCATCAAACCTCTTTGTTACTTCTTCAAAAAAACCCCTATTTTCTACTCCCTTTCGTCATTAACTTCTTGGTCCTTCATTGCCAAACTTTAAAATTCTTCCAATCCTCAGAACAGCTTTATAAACCTTCTTATTGGATGTAATAGTATCTTTAACTTACTTTATTATTTTGGCTTTTTCACGTTCTCTGCTGGGTATTTGCTTTAAAGAATTGTTTGCATTTGAAAACCAAACATTAATTCTTCAAATACTAACCATTGCCTACCATCAAACCTTTTAATATATGTTTCTGATCCATCCCATCCACCTTCCTTCTCTTTCTTTCATTATTACTTTTGTTGAAATTCGAAACCCAAACACCAGATTCAATTACAACTTTTTCAAACAATCACGCTATTATCACTATTCCTAAAGATTCTTTGTTAGCAAAATTATTATTTAGATGGTTTCTCATTGCATATTACTGGATCTAAAATAGATTCTGCCCCAGCTAGTTCCTCAACATATTGCCCAGATACATACCTAAGGTTTTATTTATTTATGTAGGACGTGGGTGTCACTGGCTGGGCCAAAATTTATTGCCCGTCCCTAGTTGCCCCTTGAGAAGGTGGGGGTGAGCTGCCTTCTTGAACCGCTGCAGTTCGTCTGCTGTAGGTAGTCCCACAATGCCCTTAGGAAGGGAATTCCAGGATTTTGACCCAGATACATTGAAGAAATGGTGATATTTCGAAATCAGGATGGCTTGGAGGGGATTTTGTAGTTCATGTTGTTCCCGTGTATCGGCTGCCCTTGTCCTTCTAAATGGAAGTGGTCATGGGCTTGGAAGGTGCTGTCTAAAGATCTTTGGCAAATTTCCGCAGTGCATCTTGTAGATGGTACACACTGCTGCTATTGAGCGTTGGTGGTGGGGGGAGTGGATGCTTGTGGATGTGGTGCTGATCAAGCGGCTGCTTTGTCCTGGATGGTGTCAAGCTTCTTGAGTGTTATTGGAGCTGCACTCATCTAGGGCAAGTGGGGAGTATTACATCACACTTCTGATCTTGTGACTTGTAGATGGTGGACAGGCTTTGGGGAGTCAGGAGGTGAGTTACTTGCTACAGTATTCCTAGGCTCTGACCTGCTGTTGTAGTCACTGCATTGATATGGCTAATTCAGTTTCTGGTCGATCATAATCCCTGAGAAGATGGCAGGTTCTGAGTTGGTGATCTGACTGCACTGACACAGTCAGTTCAAGAGGATTCAATGGTGTGTGTTGTATCTTAAAGGAAGTGTCCAGTGACGACATTACATTGGGTCCAGGTGTGTCAGAGCGTAAAAAAAGAGCGTTGAACTGTAAGTTTTTCTTTGTAGAGTTTGCTTCCTCGTTTTGATCCTGCAGTAATTTTTGAACTTGCAAGGACAGCTGGAATATTTTCAAGAGTCAGACACTGTTGTGTGTCACTTTTTTATTCAAAATCTGTTTCTGAGAAGCTAAATACAACCCTGTCAGGATCAAGGATGAGAAATAGAAACAGTGAAGATTTAAAATCAAATTCAAATTTTGATCTTTCTGATCCTTCTGATTCCAAATGACATTTTATCACAACTTTGGAATTATTGAACTCTGGATTTCTTTAATTTTTCTGCTATCATGGAGATAAATGTAGCAACCTGTCACCCATAGCATGATCCTGCTGCATGTGGGGCTGCCTCTGGAAAGGGTCAGTTTTAGAGACTACATTAAGCCCCACCTGATTGTGTTATGGGGGATTGGATGGGGAGAAATCAGAGCAGCTTAGTATAAAGACAATGTCTTGGTCTCTTTTTATTTTTCTGTGTTTTTGACCCTGGACTAAAATGTGAAAAGGATACTTTGAAAGTCCTTTGAAGGATCGCTGCATTTCTCGGGAAGTAAGTTCAGGCGGTTCCCAGTTTATAAACTTACAAACATTTGCTCTCACAAATGCGATCCCAGACAGGGGTAAATGTATAAACATTTCCTGTACTTACAAATGGCTCCTTTATATTTTCTTGCATTGTTTTCTGGACTTGTATAAATTGACTTGTAAACGGAATCCAGAATGGAACCTGTTTGCAACCAGGGGACTGCCTGTAACCTGACTCTCCATGTCAGTATTGCTCAGACAGCTCTCATTCCAGCAATGAAGAGAGGTCAGTACGAAGGAGCTGGACTTGAGGGGGTAGTACAGCCAGTAATAAGTATCTGATTGGTCTGTAGCCTAGTGACCAGTTAGCAATGAAAAAAGCCTTCTCCCTGTCGACAGCAATATGATTAGCTGCACTGCTTGTGGGTGTGAATAAGATAGGCAGAAACAAACAGATTTCTGCAGGGCCAGGGATTGTCTCTTTTTCTGTGGAGTAAAATAAGCACCTTAAAGCTGAAGAAACGCAGTTTATTTTTTCCTCAGTTATTGTTGTAAGCTAAGGCTCCTGACCCATAAGCCAGTGATTTTATAAAGTGTGAACCAGCCACCCTGTACCTTCTACAAGCAAGTGGCTGTATCTAGAGAAGGGGAATCAAGGAGCAGCACATCCTGACAAGTCAAAAAGGAACATCTCAGTGAATCCTGTAAACAGGGAACATTGAACAGCCTTCCCAATCTTTCCCTCTGCCCAGAACACTCGTGTTTTCCTCCCTGCCTGTTTGTCTGTGTAGGGGCTGTTTATAAGGGGGGTTAGAGGGTTAACTAGTACAGTGATATTCAGCCGGAAAATTGGATCAGTGTGATCAGTGTGCCAGCACCAATCACAGGCACGTTATATATCAATTCTCCTTAATTGTTTATCTGTACAGTAGTCCCCCTGTACCCACGGGGGATATGTTCCTAAAACTACCACGGAAGCCTGAAACCGCGGATAGGAATGAACCCATTCATTTCAATGGGAAATGTACCTTCCCGGTAGCCCCGGTCCCTGGTTCTGAAGCATTCCCTGTAATGTGGTCGGGCCATGGTAAATCGCCGTGGGAACTAAAATTGTGGAAAACGATTTTGCAAATACAGGAGTTGCCCTGTAATTCAATTCTGTTTATTTATCATAAGTAGTCATTCCAGTTAAGTGCAGAAACCTGACCTGTACTTCCTGTCTACCTGGGTTTCATGGCCCTAGAGGTGTGGCCTCAAGGTTGAAAGTTGGAACATGGTGTTGAAATAATAGGATTTGATTGATAATTGCAGCAAAAGTTGAAATACTCATGAGGTATACAACTTGTCCCAAAACTCCTGCATTGATGGCTGTGTCTTTAGCTGCATGGGCTGTAAGCTCTGAAGCCCCCTTGCTAAACCTCTCCAACACTCACATCCATGTAAATTAGGAGCAGGAATTAGTCACTTCATCCCTTGAACCTGCTCCACTCTCCAATGAGATCAGAGCTGACCTGATTACATTCTCTCTGTCTTTCTATCTCTCCCCAACATTCTCCCTCTGTTTCCTGACACTCTCTCTCTCTGTCACCACATACACCCTCCCTCTCTCCCCCAACACTTACTGTCTCCCTCACATGCTGTCTCCCCCACGCCTCATTAAGATAGTCCTTCAAACCTGCTTCCTTGCAAAACGTCTTGTTTGCTTGCCCTAGTATCTGATGTGGTTTGATATCCAACAAAATATTTGGCAACGCTGTTGTGAAATGCTTTGTGATGTTTGGTTCAGTTAAAGGTTGTTAATAAATACACATTATTGCAGCATAGACAGTCTCCAGCCTTGCCTTTCTGCAGTGTGGTGGTTATCACATTTACCGTGTCCAGTAACCTCCCAGGTTCATTAATGGTTGATCTCTGTGTGATTGGCTGTGCATAAAGAAGGCTAGATTTAAGTAGTATCCATACCTCTGAGCCAGGAGACATGTGTTCATGTTCCAGCTGCTCCAGAGATGTGTCATATTGTCACTGAACGGGTTGATTCTAAAGACCTGTAAGAAACTTGCACCAAGATATCCCCAACATGCTCCACCCAGCCTGTGTAAAAACATTGAGCCATGTTGAGAAGATTGCTTTCTATGGTAAGAGTGTGTTCTGATTGCTGGCGCATTATTAGTGGAAACAGACCACTAGAGTGAATAAACCATTCTTTGTTCATTGGGATTTTCAAGCTGACCTAGGTAAGTGTTGTAAAAATAATTAACTCCTGGAAACAATAGTTGCCTAAATCTGTGAAAGATGCAGTATGCATTTCCATATTAGGCTGATCCCAAGGACTGTCTCATGAGAAATTGTTGAATAGATTGGCCTGTATTCATTGAGTTTTAGAAGAATGCAAGATGACCTTGAAACATACAAGATTCTTGGGGGACAAGGGGAACAGCTGTTTCCCCTTGTGAAAGAGTCTAGGACCAGAGGGTATAATCTTGGTCACCCATTTAAGTCAGAGATAAGGAGGAATTTCTTCTTTCAGAGGGGAGTGAATCTATGGAATTCTTTACCACAGAGGGCTGTTGGGGCTGAGACATTAAGTATATTCAAGGCTGAGATAGAGAGATTTTTAATCAGTCAGGGAATCGAGGGTTATGGAGAGGTTTGGATTATCAAATCAGTCATCATCTCATTGAATAGAGGAGCAGACTAGTAGGGCTGAATGGCCTATTTTTTACTTCACTCATAGGATGAGGGTGTCACTGGTTAGGCTCCTATGTCTGATCCAGCGTCCCATAGTCTTATTAATCAATTTGTTACATCAGTAGGAAAATTACTGAATGAGTAGTTCAGCATCGTCTCAAACTCCGCTCAAAATAATCAGAGGAAGTGGCTGTTTGGTCTCTTAAATGTGGTCCCTGAGACACTTACAAATAAAATAGCCTGATTCTGGATCATTCTATTATTCAATATGTTAATATTTTTAACTCTGTATTCAGTGCTCAGTCAGCAAATTGTCATGACTGTTAAATACTTGTGGCATAAAATGGAGATAAATTTAACATGTTAATTCTTCAATAAAAGGTGACAAAAATAAAGATTGTTCAGCCACTGTTGTCTGTATTTTTTCAAAAAGAGAACCTCTTCTCCTTTTGTATATTTCTTCATTTCTAGTTTCGAAAGGCAAATTCAAACAGATAGTGAGGGGGGTGGGGGGTGGTAGGGGGTGGGGGGGGGGTGGTGTGAGTGTCACTCTTTGAGGCTGTACTGGGTTTTAGAGTGTCCATGTTCTGAAAACTACATTTCTCAATGATCGTGCTCAAAGCAAGATGAATGCTCATCTCCACCCTCTTCCAAGCAACATCTTTTCAACTTCCCCTTTTATGCAAAGCTGCAAATGCAACTTTTACTGTTTTAATCAAATGCTAAGGTCAAATGGTTTTGCTGACTATCAATCAATCTTGCAAATGTTTTGGAAGGAAATTTGCAAAAGGCTAAACCTACTTTAATTTTCTAGTTGTTACCTGGTTTAGAGCATGGCATGGGCTTGTTGTTCAGTAAACTCCCATTATCCATGTGGATGGGGAATGGATGGGGTGGAACTGGTATGGTGTACTTGTCACATCAATCAGCCAGCTTCATAAGAAATACCTGAACCCTTACAGAAACCCAATATTAATGCAGTAAATACAAACTAAACTCATCCCAGGATGTTCAACCTTGCTTAGAACTGAGATGAGGAGGAATTTCTTCAGCCCGAGGGGAGTGGATACGCAGAAGTGTATTGAGCGTATTTAACACAGAGATTTATAGATTCTGGATTAGTTAGGGGAACAATGGTTACGGGGTTATAGAGTCATAGAGATGTACAGCATGGAAACAGACCCTTCGGTCCAACCCGTCCAAGCCGACCAGATATCCCAACCCAATCTAGTCCCACCTGCCAGTACCCGGCCCATATCCCTCCAAACCATTCCTATTCATATACCCATCCAAATGCCTCTTAAATGTTGCAATTGTACCAGCCTCCAGCACTTCCTCTGGCAGCTCATTCCATATCCGTACCACCCTCTGTGTGAAAAAGTGGCTCCTTAGGTCTCTTTTATATCTTTCCCCTCTCACCCTAAACCTATGCCCTCTAGTTCAGGACTCCCCGCCCCAGGGGACTTTGTCTATTTATCCTATCCATGCCCCTCATAATTTTGTAAACCTCTATAAGGTCACCCCTCAGCCTCTGACGCCCCAGAGAAAACAGCCCCAGACTGTTCAGCCTCTCCCTGTAGTTCAAATCCTCCAACCCTGGCAATATCCTTGTAAGTCTTTTTGATTAGATTAGATTAGATTACTTACAGTGTGGAAACAGCCCCAGAGAAAACAGCCCCAGACTGTTCAGCCTCTCCCTGTAGTTCAAATCCTCCAACCCTGGCAATATCCTTGTAAGTCTTTTTGATTAGATTAGATTAGATTACTTACAGTGTGGAAACAGGTCCTTCGGCCCAACAAGTCCACACCGACCCGCCGAAGCATATACCACCCAGATCCATACTCCTGCATTTACCCCTTCACCTAACACTACGGGCAATTTAGCCTGGCCAATTCACCTAACCTGCACATTTTTGGACTGTGGGAGGAAACTGGAGCACCCGGAGGAAACCCACGCAGACACGGGGAGAATGTGCAAACTCCACACAGAGTCGCCTGAGGCGGGAGTTGAACCCGGGTCTCTGACGCTGTGAGGCAGCAGCACTAACCACTGTGCCACCGTGCCGCCCACTG
>NC_057741.1:38345660-38367479 GCF_004010195.1 Chiloscyllium plagiosum
CACCCAAATAACTTCTCTGGATGTATTTCTGGGAATTTCCTCCCTCAGCACCGCTGTAATGCTATCCCTTATCAAAAATGTCACTCCCCTCCTCTCTTGCCTCCCTTTCTATCCTTCCTGTAGTGTTTGTATCCTGGAACATTAAGCTGCCAGTCCTGCCCATCCCTGGGCCATGTTTCTGTAATTGCTATGATATCCCAGTCCCATGTTCCTAACCATGCCCTGAGTTCATCTGCCTTCCCTGTTAGGCCCCTTGCATTGAAATAAATGCAGTTTAATTTATTAGTCCTACCTTGTCCCTGCCTGCCCTGACTGTTTGATTCGCTTCTGTTCTCAGCTGTATCAGTCTCAGATCGATCTCTTTCCTCACTATCTCCCTGGGTCCCATCCCCCCCACCCTACTAGTTTAAATCCTCCCAAGCAGCCCTAGCAAATTTCCCTGCCAGTATATTAGTCCCCTTCCAATTTAGGTGCAATCCATCCTTCTTGTACAGGTCATTTCTACCCCAAAAGAGATTCCAATGGTCCAAAAATGTGAATCCTTCTCCCATACACCAGCTCCTCAGCCATGCATTCATCTGCTCTATCCTCCTACTCCTGCCCTCACCAGCTCGTAGCACCGGGAGTAATCCAGATATTACTACCCTTGAGGACCTCCTTTTTAAATTCCTGCCTAACTTTCTGTAATCTCCCTTCAGACTCTCAACCTTTTCCCTTCCTATATCATTGGTTCCAATGTGGACAATTACCTCTTGCTGGCCCCTCTCCCCCGTGAGAACAACATACTGAATCTCCTCAGTACTGTCTGTAATCTCCCTTCAGACTCTCAACCTTTTCCCTTCCTATATCATTGGTTCCAATGTGGACAATTACCTCTTGCTGGCCCCTCTCCCCCGTGAGAACAACATACTGAATCTCCTCAGTACTGTCTCTCGAGAAATTAATGCATGAGACTGTGAAGGAAATGTAAATTTGATTCAATGTCAAATGATGTATAGAAAGAGAAGGAAATAAAGATTTGGATTGTGTGTGTGTGTGTGAGAGAGAGAGAGAGGAGTAGGTTGAAGGCTGAAGGAAGGAGAGTCAATTTTCAGTGGCAGTAATTAACAGGATTCTAACACAGATATGATCATAATTAGACCGTCTGACTCGTCAAGTCTGATCCTCCATTCAATCGTGTTTAATATATTTCTCAACAGGAGTTGGGAGGTCATGTTGCGGTTGTACAGGTCATTGGTTAGGCCACTGTTGGAATATTGCGTGCAATTCTGGTCTCCTTCCTATCGGAAAGATGTTGTGGAACTTGAAAGGGTTCAGAAATGATTTACAAGGATGTTGCCAGGGTTGGAGGGTTTGAGCTATAGGGAGAGGCTGAACAGGCTGGGGCTGTTTTCCCGGGAGCGTCGGAGGCTGAGGGATGATCTTATAGAAGTTTACAAAATTATGAGGGGCATGCATGGATAGGGTAAATCGGCAAAGTCTTTTCCTTGGGAGTGGGAGTTCTGAACTAGAGGGCATAGGTTTAGGGTGAGAGGGGAAAGATATAAAAGAGATCTAAGGGGCAACTTTTTCATGCAATAGGAAGGGTTTGGAGGGATATGGGCTGGGTGCTGGCAGGTGGGACTAGATTGGGTTGGGATGTCTGGTTGGCATGGACAGGTTGGACCGAAGGGTCTGTTTCCATGCTGTACATCTCTAGTGTCTTTCAGAAGGTGGTTAAGAGTCAACCATATTGCTGTTGGTCTGGTGTCACCAAATTGGGTAAAAACGACACATTTACTTTCCTAAAGGACATTAATGAACCATACAGGGTTTTCATGATAATTGACAATATTTGTCATTGTCATCATTGCTGAGACTAGCTTTATTCTGGGTGTAAGTTTGCTAGCTGAGCTGGAAGGTTCATTTTCAGACGTTTCATCACCATACTAGATAACATCGTCAGTGAGCCTCGGGTGAAGCACTCATGTTAGTGACCCTCTTTCTATTTAAGTGTTTAGATGTAGGGTTTAGGAAACCTAAATACATAAATGCAAAGCGGGTCACTAACACCAGTGCTTCACCAGAGGCTCACTGATGATGTTACCTAGTATGGTGACAAAACGTCTGAAAACGAACCTCCCAGCTCAGCGAGCAAACCTACATCCAGAACCTCACCCTGAGCTACAAACCTTCCCATAACCCACTAGCTAACTTTATACTTCAGATAGAGTCATAGAGTCACACAGCATGGAAACAGGCCCTTCAGCCCAACTTGTATGTGCCGACCAATCTTCCCAAACTAATCAAGCTCATTTGCCTGTTTTTGGTGAATATCCCTTTAAATGTTTCCAATTCATGTACCTGTCCAAATGTATTCTAAATGTTGTAACCGTACCTGCATCTATCACTTCCTCTGGCAGTTCATCCCAAATACGAGCCAACCTCTGTGTGAAAAAGTTGCCTCTCAGGTCCCTTTTAAATCTTTCTCCTCTTGCCTTTAAAATATGCCCCTGAGTTTTGCACTTGCCCAATCCAGGGAAAAGACCTTTGCTATTCACCTTATGTATGCCCCTCACAATCTTATAAACCACTCCTCAACCTGCTACACTTGTGAAAAAGGTCGCAGTCTATCCAGTCTTTCCTTATAACTCAAACCATCCCCATTCCTGCCAATATCCTGGTAAATCTTTTCTGAACCCTCTCCAATTTAATAATATCCTTCTTGCAGGAGGGTAACTCTCCACCGTGCAGCCACTCTGCCTCTGTTCCTGATGAAAGGCTTTTGCCCGAAATGTTGATTTTCCTGCTGCTCAGATGCTGCCTGACCTGCTGTGCTTTTCCAGCACCACTCTAATCTAGAATTTGTTTTCCAGCATCTGCAGTCCTTGTTTTTACCTAGCAGGGTAACCAGGACTGCTCACAGCTCTCCAGAAGAGGCTCCACCAATGTCCTGTATAACCACAACATGATGTCCCAACTCCTCCACTCAATGGTCTGAGCAATGAAGGCAAGTGTGCCAAACACCTTAACCACCCTGTCTACCTGTGATGTAAATTTCAAAGAATTATGTATCTGAACCCCTGGGTCTCGCTGTTTGACAACACTACCCAGGGCCCTATCATTACCTGTATAAGTCCTGCCCTTGTTTGTTTGACCAAAATGTAATACCTAGCATTTATCAAAACAAAATCCGTCTGCTACTCCTCAGCCAATTGGCCCAATTGATCATCATCCCTTTGTAGTCTTAGAAACCTCCTTCACAGTCCACTATTCCACCAATTTTGGTGTCATCTGCAAACTTACTAACATGCTTTCTAAATCGGGTGAATTGGCCATGGTAAATTGCCCATAGTGTTAGGTGCATTAGTCTGAGGGAGATGGGTCTGGGTGAGTTACTCTTCTGAGGGTCGGTGTGGACTGGTTGGGCCGAAGGGCCTGTTTCCACACTGTAGGGAATCTAATCTTATATAAATGGCAAACAACAGGGGATGTATTCATTGAATTTAAATTCTGCCAGCTCCCGTGGTAGGATTTGAAACTGTGTTATTTGGGCATTAGCCTGCACCAACTAGATTACTATTCCAGTGAGATTACCACAAAGCTCTGGAATTTAAACATAGCCAAACTTGAACCTGATGAATGTAGAGTTTTCATTAATATATTTCGGGAGAATCTGCCCATGCAAACTTGATTGTTTGTCTCTTGTTAAGAAAAATAACAAGAGCTTTTGATGCTCGTGTCTATTTTTTTGAAACTCCTTCAGGACTCATGCTAGATTATTCCAGCATCTACAGTTTTTTTTGTCTCTAATCAAGATGACACATTTGACTGCTTCTTGCCATTCGTGTGATCTTTTGTCTCCAATAGGATCATTGAATTTTCTTTAAGTTGTGCTAAATTGATTCAAAGATTGCAATTTCCCCTCCCACGTGGTCAACAATGCCTTCAAGTGCATCTCCTCCACTTCCTGCACTTCTACCTTTGAACCCCACCCCTCCCAACAAAACAAGGACAGAACCTCCCTGGTCCTCGCTTTCCACCCCACCAACCTCCAGGTACATTGCATCAACCTCCGCCACTTCCGCCACACTCAAACAGACCCATCCACCAGGGATATATTTCCCTCCCCACCCCTATCAGCATTTTGGAGAGACCATTCTCTCTGCAACTGCCTTGTCAGGTCCATGATTTCCCCAGCTTCCTCATTTCTCCTCCCCCCAACTTATGCCAAGTCCAACTTATGCCAAGTCCAACCTTGCAACTCAGCACCACTCTTTTGACCTGTCCTACCTGTCCATCTTCCTTCCCACCTACCTGCTCCACCCTCCTCTCTGACCTATCACTTTCACCCCCACCTTCATCTCCCTATCGCACTTTCAGCTACCTTCCCCCCAAACCCACCCCTCTCCAATTTATCTCTCAGCCCCATTGGGCTACATGCCTCATTCCTGATGAAGGGCTTATGCCCGAAACGTTGATTCTTCTGCTCTTTGGATGCTGCCTGACCTGCTGTGCTTTTCCAGCACCACACTCTCGACTCTGATCTTCAGCATCTGCAGTCCTCACTCTCCCCTAAATTGTTTTTTGACTAATGTGAGAATCAGAGTTAGGTGGAAACGCGGATTTGAGGCCACATCAGATCAGTCACGATCTTATTGAATAGCAGAACAAATATGAGGGACTGAGTGGCCTACATCTCCTAATTCCTATGTTTGTAAATGGGACAATATTACCACCTTGAAACCCAACATAGATGAAGGCAGAGGAGGTATCAAAGTGTGGAGTTATATTTAATGATCTGATGCTCAGTATGCAAGTCAGTTGGCGACACAATGGTCTAGTGTATTAATCCAGAGATGGGGGATAACGTTCTGGGTTCTGGGTTTGAATCCATGGCTGATGGTGGAATTTGAATTCAATAAAAAATCTGGAATGAAGAACCTAATGATGATCATGAATCCATTGATCATTGTCAGGGAAAAAACCCATCTGGTTCCCGCGTGTTTTGAGACGACAACAAGCAAAATTAATGTAATTTACCTTGCAAGGACGGTAACAAACAGTACATTGGACAAACAGGCAGGAAACTAGCCACCAGGTTACATGAACACCAACTAGCCAAAAAAAGACATGACCCTCTCTCACTAGTATCTTTACATACAGTTGAGGAAGTACACTATTTTGACTGGGACAACACATCCATCCTAGGACAAGCCAAACAGAGACATGCACGAAAATTCCTAGAAGCATGGCATTCCATCGGGAACTCTACCAACAAACACGTTGACTTGGATCCCATTTACCACTCCCTGAGAAAAAGAACAGGAAATGACATGACCACAGGAAATGCTGTCACCAACACAAGGAAACCTAAACATGTAAATAAAAAGCGGTCCATACCACCAGTGCTTCACCAGAGGCTCACTGATGATGTTACCTGGTATGGTGACGAAATGTCTGAAAACAAACCTTCAAGCTCAGCGAGCAAACTTGCATCCAGATCCCTAATGTCCTTTGGGGAAGGAAACTGCCGTCCTCACCTGGTCTGGCCTACGTGTGACTCCAGAATGTGATTGATTCTTAACTGCCCTCTGGGCAATTAGAGATGGACAATAGCTGCTGGGCTAGCCAGTGATGCACGTGATCCCATAAATGAAGATTTTTAAAGTTGTACCATTATTCACTGAATGTAATGGAATCTGCTCTTCAGCTTGTCCCCTTTGCTCATTGTTGTGGAACTATGAAATTACTACAGAGGAGAAAGTGAGGTCTGCAGATGCTGGAGATCAAAGTTGAAACTTTATTGCTGGAACAGCACAGCAGGTTAGGCAGCATCCAGGGAACAGGAGATTCGACGTTTCGGGCACAGGCCCTGAAGAAGGGCCTGTGCCCGAAACGTCGAATTACTACAGAGGAGCATGCTTGCAGTAAAATGTCATGCTTCAAATTATCTGAGGTAGGGTGGGGTATGAGGTCTTTCTATAGTAGAGTGATGGTATCAGAATGATGGTAAAGGTATACTGGCAAACTATCTCCACGACATGACGCATAATAACCGATTAAGGTTTTGCTGAAGCATTTGTTATTTTTTTGGTACAGTGGGGAGTGCTCAATGAGAATCAGTCAGTTGTAGGTTCAAGCTCTGTTTTAGAGACCTGAGCGCACAATCTAAGCTGAGGGAGTGCCACATTGTCAGAGGTGCTACTTTCCAGTGAGATTTTTAACTGATGCCTCATCTAGTCTTGGATGGACCTGGAAGATCTCATGGTGCTATGATTGAATGGGAGGGCAGGGTGGGTGAAAATGAGTTCTTTGTGGTGACCTAACGGATAGTTATCCTCCAGCCAATATCAATAAGAGCAAGTAATCTGGTCATTATTGCATTGCTGCTTGTGGGAGCTTGCTCTGCACATTTACCTGTGTTTTCTACGTTTCAAATGTGATTTACATTTCAAAAGCACTTCATGAGCTGTGAAGCGCTTTAGATAATTCTGAGGGCATATAGCTGATTTGTGCCTTAATTTTTATCCATTGTTTTTTGTTTTCCTTGACTTAAATCTTTGACACCTATATTCCAAAAGTGTGTAAACTGAAGGAAAGTCTGTCTGTTGCCAAATGGAACTCGGCTGTCTTCTTTTTTGGGTTTGGAGATGCCGGAGTTGGACTGGGGCGTGCAAAATTAAAAATCACACAACCACCTGGTGAAGGAGAGCGCTCCGAAAGCTAGTGTGCTTCCAATTAAACCTGTTGGACTATAACCTGGTGTTGTGTGATTTTTAACTTCTTGGGCACAGTGTCGGGGGGTCAGAGTCAAATAGCTTGGAGCCTTTCCATCCAGGGTCAGTCGTGTCTTAATGCAACTTGTTCCAGTTCCATGGCACACATCCCCTGTCTCTCTTGAGGAGATATCGAGTTGTCTGCACTGCAAAAGAGCAAGTTCAGATTGGGGCAATAGCTACTGGTGTCAGGAAATATGAGGGCAGGTCATGAGGCAAGTGCCTTCAGACATCTGAGTTGAATGCTTTGAAAAGATTAAATGAGTGGCAGGAAGGAAATCGTTTTGTTGCAATTGACTGAGTTAGTTTGAGTGAAAAAATAACTATTAAGTTCTTCTCCTAACACTGGCACAAAGTTTATAATGCAAATTAAAATATCAATTTAATCTGGCCTTATTCTTATTATCCACTTCTTTTGGATCTACCCCCCAAGTAATTATTGTGCTTTTTAAGGGTTGGAGCGTCAAGCCTTTGAGGTAAATGTTACCAGTTCGGGTGTGGAGAGTGCTCTTCTAGTTAGGGTTGGTTTAGCTCCATGTTGCATCAATGTTACTTCTCTTCTCGCAGAGACCAACTACAGCTTTACTCTTTCCTGCAGCTGTGTGACATGCTCTTAGCCTTACCAACTGCCTTCCTGGAGGTTTCACCAACTGGTCTCTCGCCTCATTGACCTTCCTGAGAATTCAGTGTCCTGCAGATTTTAATTCTTGGTGGCTCCAGAGCAGTTGTGGAGAGAGTTGGCAATTCTAAAGACTCAATGATGTTTGCCAAACTCTGGGCAATTTGAGAATTGCCCAACATTAATGGACCCTAATGGTCAGTGAGAGAGAGGGGTAGAGCGGTAAAGAGAGAAGGAATTATCATCAGATTTACCAAAGAAGGATTTAAATCTGGGTCTTGGAGGGAAAAACCACAGCATGGAATTGTGGAATGTGCAAGCATGAAACTTCAAGCCTGTGGCAGTATTTATTTTTGTCTGAGTCGCCTGGACCAGCTCCACTCTCGTGATTTCCATATCTTTTAACAATTCTTCTTTCCAAGGCTAGATCTAATTCCTTCTTGTTTCAAGTTATTATCACTGATTGCTCTTGTACTGAGAGTGACATAGAACATAGAACGCAGAACATTACAGGCCCTTCGGCCCTCGATGTTGCGCCTAACTGTGGAACCAATCTGAAGCTCATCTAACCTACACTATTCCATTCTCGTCCATCTGCCTACCCAATGACCATTTAAATGTCCTTAAAGTTGGCGAGTCTACTACTGTTGCAGGCAGTGCGTTCCACACCCGTACTACTCTGAGTAAAGAAACGATCTCTGATATCTGCCCTATATCTATCAAGCCTCAATTTAGAGCTATGTGCTAGCCATTGCCATCCGAGGAAAAAGGCTCTCCCTGTCCACCCTACCTAACCCTCTGATTATCTTCTATGTCTCAATGAAGTCACCTCTCAACCTTCTTCTCTCTTATGAAAACAGCCTCAAGTCCCTCAGACTTCCCTCATAAGATCTTCCCTCCATCTCAGGCAACATCCTAGTAAATCACCTTTGAACCCTTTCCAAAGCTTCCACACCCTTCCTGTAATGCGGTGACCAGAACTGTACACAATATTCTGAGTGCTGCCACACCAGAGTTTTGTACAGCTGCAACATGACCTCATGGTTCCGAAACTCAATCTCTCTACTAATAAAAGCTAACACACTGTATGTTTTCTTAACAACCCTATCAACCTGGGTGGAGGTTGCAGTCCTGGAAGAGTACAGCAGGTCAGAAGCAGTAGAATCAATGTTTCGGGCATGAGCACTTTTCAGAATCCTGATGAAGGGCTTATGCCCAAAATGTCGATTCTCCGGCTCCTCGGATGCTGCCTGACCTGCTGTGCTTTTCCAGTACCACACTCTCAATTCTGATCTCCACCATCTGCAGTCCTCACTTTCTCCTATCAACCTGGGAGGCAACTTTCAGGGATCTATGTTTATTGACACCAAGATCTCTCTGCTCATCTACACTACCAAGAATCTTAGCATTAGCCCAGGGCTCTGCATTCCTGTTACTCCTTCCAAAGTGAATCACCTCACACTTTTCCCCATTAAACTCCATTTGCCACCTCTCAGCCCAGCTCTGCAGCTTATCTATGTCTCACTGTAGCCTACAACATCCTTCGTCACTATCCACAACTCCACCAACCTTAGTGTCATCCGCAAGTTTACTAATCCATCCTTCTATGCCCTCATCCAGGTCATTTATAAAAATGACAAACAGCAGTGGATCCAAAACAGATCCTTGTGGTACACCACTGGTAACTGAACTCCAGGATGAACATTTCCCGTCAACCACCACCCTTTGTCTTCTTTCAGGTAGCCAACTTCTGATCTAAACCACTAAATCACCCTCAATCCCATGCCTCCGTATTTTGTACAATAGCCTACCGTGGGGAACCTTATCAAACGCCTTACTGAAATCCATATACACCACATCAACCACTTTACCCTCATCCACCTTGTTTGGTCACCTTCTCAAAGAACTCAATAAGGTTTGTGAGGCACAACCTACCCTTCACAAAGCCATGTTGACTATCCCCTAATCAACGTATTCCTTTCTAGATGATTACAAATCCTATCTCTTATAACCTTTTCCAACACTTTACCCACAATCAAAGTAAGGCTCACAGGGTTGTCTCTACTCCCCTTCTTGAACAAAGGAACAACATTTGCTATCCTCCAGTCTTCTGGCACTATTCCTGTAGACAATGACATAAAGATCAAAGCTAAAGACTCTACAATCTCCTCCCTGGTTTCTCAGAGAATCCTAGGATAAATCCTATCTGGCCCAGGCGACGTATCTATTTTCACACTTTCCAGAATTGCTAATACCTCCTCCTTGTGAATGTCAATCCCATCAGTATTCTCCTCAACAACATTGTCTTTTTCTAGTGTGAATGCTGACAAAAAATATTCATTTAGCACTTCCCCTATCTCCTCTGACTCCATGCATAACTTCCCACTACTATCCTTGCTTGACTGTAATCCTTACTCTAGTCATTCTGTTATTCCTGACATACCTACAGAAAGCCTTAGGGTATTCCTTGATCCTATCTACCAATGACTTCTCATGTCCTCTCCTTGCTCTTCTTAGCTTTCTCTTTAGGTCTTCTCTGGCTAACTTGGAACTCTCAATCGCCCTAACTGATCCTTCACATCCCATCCTAACATAAGTCTTCTTCTTCCCCTTGACAGGAGATTCAACTCCCTTAGTAAACCACGGCTCCTGCGCTCGACAACTTCCTCCCTGCTTGACTGGTATATACTTCTCAAGGACCCACAGTAGCTGTTCCTTGAACAAACCCCACATTTCAATTGTGCCCATCCCCTGCAGTTTCCTTCCCCATCCTATGTATCTTAAATCTTGCCTAACTACATCGTAATTGCCTTTCCCCCAGCTATAACTCTTGCCCTGCGCTATATATCTATCCTTTTCAATCACTAAAGTAAACATAACCAAATTGTGGTCACTATCACCTACCTCCAAATCTAAGACCCGGCCGGGTTCATTACCCAGTACCAAATTGAAAGAAATTCTCTGTCCCAGAGGGATGTGGAAGCTCAGTCATTGAGGACAATCAAAGCAGGGATCAGTAGCTTTCGAATGACGTCAGGTGACATGAGGATAGAGTAGGGGTATGGCATTGATGCACATAATCAGCCATGACTTACAATGTCAGAACAGGCTGAAAAGGCCTGAATGACCAACTGTTTTTTCTGTGAAATGGAAGTTATGAAAGACACCGTAGAAATGGAAGTTGTGAATTCTAACCACTGACTGTGTGGAATGTCTGCCTCCAAAAGGGAAATTATGGGGTGAGTTGTCCCTGGACAGAAGATTACTTAGATTACATACAGTGTGGAAACAGACCATTCGGCCCAACTAATCCACACCAACCCTCCGAAGAGCAACCCACCCAGACCCATTCCTCTACATTTACCCCTTCACCTAACACTGCGGGCAATTTAGCATGGCCAGTTCACCTAACCTGCACATTTTTGGACTGTGGGAGGAAACCGGAGCACCCGGAGGAAACCCATGCAGACACGGGGAGAACGTGCAAACTCCACACAGACAGTTGCCTGGGGCGGGAAATGAACCCGGGTCTCTGGCATTGTGAGGCAGCAGTGCTAACCACTGTGCCACTGTGCCGCCCATAAACCTGTTCCCCTCCTCTTATTATAACATGCTGAGCAAGAAGGTCCAGAGGTAAGTGCTTGATCCACCAAACAGTTAAGGCCCTTAACCGTACAATTAGTGGTCACTTTAGGGCCTCAAGGTGCTACTTTCCTGATTACCTGCTTGGCCAGCAGGTGAGAAAGATGATTAGTTTCTTCACGTAGAAATCAGGGTGACCTGCCTCCTGGGTTTGCGTAGAGGGGTCTCCAATTGCCCCAATCTGGGCACAGTTGCCCTGGATGACAGGTAAGGGCAGGGTAGTCCCTGAAAGCCAATCCCTTGTACTTGCCTTCCACACCCATTGCTGCCCCGTATGACCCTGACACACCCACCCATGTGATTGTTAGCTCATAGGGAGAAGAGGAACTAAAGGACAAAACCTGATCGCCTCACAGTGGGATCCAGTCCACAGCAAACCTCGATCCAGTGGACGCCTCCGTCCCGAGGGTGCCTAAAGTAAAAATAAACTCACCAAAGTGCTGCTTGTTGGCTCCTGATCACTATCGAACAGGTTGGCCCCAGCAATTAGACAAGAACTGGGAAAATCCCTGGTCCCTGCTTCCAATTTAGGGAGTGGCTCTTGATCTGAGACAAGTCTTTGAATCCCACCAGAATCTGAAAATAAAAAGCTACTCCGGTAATGATCATTGTGAAGCTGCTGGATTGTCATTGAAAGGTCATCTGGGACATTAATCTTGCTTTAGCGAAGGAATTTTGCCATCCTTACCAGGTCCGATCTCCATGTGACTCCAGACCCCCAACAATGTGCTTCAGCTTGAAATGCCCCATGAAATGGCTGAGCAAAGCTACTGCATTTTTACTTTTTTTATGGCATTTGGACATCACTGGCCCAGCATTTATTGCCCGTCCCTAGTTGCCCCTTGAGAAGGTGGTGAGCTGCCTTCTTGACCCGCTGCAATCCATGTGTTGTAGGTAGACCCACAATGCCCTTAGGGAGGGAATTCCAGGATTCTGACCCAGTGACACTGAAGGAACGGCGATATATTTCCAAGTCAGGATGGTGAGTGGCTTGGAGCGGAATTTGCATGGGGTGGTGTTCCCATATATCTGCTGCCCTTATCTTTCTAGATGTACATGGTTGTGGGTTTGGAAGGTGCTGTCTGAGGATCTTCGGTGCATTTCTGCAGTGCGTCTTATAGAGAGTACACACTGCTGCTACAGAGCGTTGTTGGAGGGAGTGGATGCTTGTGGATATGGTACTAATCAAGCAGTCGCAGTTAAGCAAGCCCCTTATCCCTCACTGCATTTGATTATGAGCAATAAATCCTGACCCACATCCCATGAGTGAACAAATATAAAAATCTTTGCCCTATGAGTTCATTATGAGTTATGAAACTGCTGACAAGTGGAAACATCCCAATCATCATTTACTAGACCACAATTCTTCATAATTGTGTGTTCTACCAGATCATTTCTTAACCACTGGGTCTAATGGAGTGTTGGGGTCTCGGTGGGGGGGAGGCTGTAGCTTTTTAAGGTTTGCTCCATAAGTGACAGGCCTCATTCCTCTAGCCAGCATTCCCAGCTCCCCATCCCTCCCCCTCGCCATACACACACACACACACACGCACACTACTCTCTGCTTCGTCTCATCACGTAGTATTTAAATGATTCAATCAGCTTCCTCTTTCTGTTACCATATTGTACAAGTCAATGAGCTTGGGGCCAGTTCTGCCTGTTTCATATCTTATCTGCTTGAGGTTTTGCCTGAACAGACACGCTTAGACGATAGTACGACCAAATCCAGCTGTTGGAGTCTTCTGATCTGAGGTTGGTAACAGACGTTTGTGATAATCAGCGACCACCCCCCCACCCCCTGCTCCCCCCAACACCACCCCACCCAGTCGCCTGCTCCACTTGCTATAAATAATCATAGTCACGAATAACCTGGGGAAA
The DNA here is from genome assembly GCF_004010195.1 of Chiloscyllium plagiosum. NCBI lineage: Eukaryota > Metazoa > Chordata > Chondrichthyes > Orectolobiformes > Hemiscylliidae > Chiloscyllium > Chiloscyllium plagiosum. Next base: position 38,358,558 of record NC_057741.1, read on the forward strand.
TGTTTGTTGCAAATTTATTTCCAGTTTGATTATTTAATTGCACTAAAGTAGTTTAGAAAAGAATGTACAGAAACCTTCCCAAGGTTGGTGATGGACAATAAACTCTCTTTTTTCCAATGATGCCCATATCTTGTGAATTAATGAAAAGGAACCAGTTCTGGTTGATGAGTTTGTCATTGTGCGGTGACTTTCTTGATCCTATTCCAAGATTCTAAACTCAGTGAAAATTCACTGCAGTTTCCACTGATCAGTTACACAGTCTCACAAACCATCTGTGGCAGTAAAAATGTACTGCTCTACTCCTGGGTTTTAAAATTGATCTAAATGATTTTGCCTTGAATCGATTAGTTTAGCTAGAAATTGGAGATTCCTCTTCTTGTTTTACACGTGCTTTTACTTTAAACTTGTGGATTTTTTGGTTGTTGATGACATTTGTTTTGCTGGCTTTTTCCTCTGGGTGCTGGATCAGACCAGGCCCCTTTCCTGTATTAATTTAGTTTTCATTTGTAGTTCATGGCTGTGAGATGTGGAAATAGTGCAGAGAAAGTTTAAAATTGAATTCGAAGAGACTTCGGTAGTAAGTCCTGAATTTAAAACAAAGGGTGGTTTTATGCTGAATTATTTATTAGTTTGCACAACTGAATTGTAAATGTACTTGTCATGACATTTTCTGCTGTATATGCTCCTCATGTGAAAACGTGAGGTTGATTCTTGTTGAGTTGATTAAAGACAACTAAGGGGAAGAGAGTTTTGTGGAGAAAGTGAGGACTGCAGATGCTGGAGATCAGAGCTGAAAATGTGTTGCTGGAAAAGCGCAGCAGGTCAGGCAGCATCCAAGGAACAGGAGAATCGACGTTTCGGGCATAAGCCCTTCTTTAGGAACGAGAGTTTTGTCCAAAACGAGAGTTTTGTGCCAAATTATCCATCCTTTAAAAATCCTCAAATGGTGAATCTCTGTAGTATGCCTGAGTTCTGCGTTGGGAGTGGTGGAAGAATTAGCTGAGCTGGTAAACCAGAGAGAACTGCACTCAGTACAGAAGTAATCTTCTTTAGCTGCATCCAGAGACTGTGAGTGCGGAAAACATAAATATGGAATAAAAATGTAAATATCTAATAACAGGTCTGTAAGTGAGGAATCTCTGGCTCAGCTATTAGCAGAAGTAATGCTATTGATTTCACTTTATACTTATTTTGTGATGTTAACAGTGTCCAGTAACTTCTTCATTGATGTCCATCCAACAAACATTTGATTATCCTATTGGTCTAAACAGTGCTGTAACTAATTTGTAACAAGATCACAGGAGTTTGGAGTTTTCACTGGAAGTGCACACACAGCATCTGAAACGTTTTGTGTGATTTTTCCAGACTGGCATATATTACAAAAGATTCCTATGAATCAGAGATAATACAAACTGACAGAAAAGTAATACTTCTGCAATTTGTGAGATGACAGTTTGTGAATTTCTGTCACTGGCTTCAGCATAATGATTTAACTGATGAGGTGAATTTAAAAAAAACTTAGGAAGTAGCTTTCAGAAGAAAGGAGGATGAAGACTAGTGAAACACAACTGCACCAGGATAAGAATTGAAACAAAAGAGTGGGAACAGGGGGAAAGCATTTTAAAATTCTGTGAGACCAGATCAGTCTTAGATCCAGTTGAGGTGTGTGAATTATCTGGTGAGCATGTGGGCTTTTGCACTAAGTACTTGTTAGTGGATTCCCAAGAATCATCTCTGTCTGATTCAGGAACCGAGTGATTTTTAACTAACAAACTTTAAGACTTGCTAGCTAACAACAGTATTGTACAACTGTTCAACAGCATTACCTTAGATTACAAGCAGCTACTATGCAGTGGGGGTCGGGTAGATGAATTGGCTGGACGGCTGGTTTGTGCTGCAGAGTGATATTGATTGCATAGCTTCAATCCCCACGCTGGCTGAGGTTACCATGAAGTTCCTTCCTCCTCAACCTCTCCCTTGCCTGAGGGCTTAGCCCCCACCAGTCATCTCTCTAATCCCAGAACAGCGCTATGGCCCTCTGGGGCAATGGTAACTTTACTGACTTACTTTGCCTTGTGTTTTGGAAATATAGAATATTTAAACCAGGAAAGGGCTGGTGAATCACTGAAGGACAGGCAGCATAGAGTCATAGAGACATACAGTACAGAAATAGACCCTTCAAGTCTGACTCATCCATGCTGACCAGATATCCTAAATTAACCTTGTCCCATTTGCCAGCAATTGTGGAGAGAGCAAGAAAAACAGATTTTTTAAAAGTCTGTCACCTTTGATTAGAATGGGAAAATATGACAGTTGTACAAGGACAGTAGCTAGTGAGAGGTGGTGACTGGGCAGGTTTGTGGTTGGATGGAAAGCAGCAAATGTAAGATGAATAACAGAATTATGACAGGTTGCTCCTGGCCATGGTGAAATGGAGACAGTGGTTATGATCTGAAATTGTTGAACTTGGTATTGAGTTTGGAAGGCCGTAAAGTGCCCAGCTGCCTTTCCTTGTGAATCTACATGTAGTTTAAACAGTTAGTGTATTTATAGTTAAACTATGAAGTGATTAATTTAACAAGTTTCCTCTGTAAAATCCAAGGTGATGAAATTTGCAACCTTGAAATGAAAGGGCTCTGACAGTGTTTCCCAGAGAGCTCCAAGGACCATTTCCCATTGTTTTGCTAGTCCTTGAGCTGAGATGTCATCATGAAGTCATCTCTCAAGGCAACACCATGTCATGCCACCCTGCCCACAAGGTTTGTTTATTCTAATATACGTGTGGGCTGTGTGGGCCTTCATAGTTTTGATTACTTCACATCAATAAGTTGTATTTAAATAGGGCCTGAAATATCATAAAATGTGCATTGCTGAGAAAAGGCATATTTTGTCAAAGACTTTTATCTTGTACTCATCAGGACAATTCACAAGAATGCCAATACAATGGTGCTAACGTGTACAAAACCAAACACCCGTGACAAAATGTGATTTTTTTTTCAGCAATACTCAAATGCAATACTATCAAAAGAGCAATTGAAAAATGAAATGTCCTAAATTGTAAAGTTAGATACAAATCACACAAGTGATAGGAGGAATGATGGTTGAGGGCTTGGTGAACAAAGTAGAATTTGAGGAGCATCTTCAAAGAGGAGAGATGGGTAAAGAAGCAGAGAGGAATAGTGAGAGCATTCCAGAGTTTAGGGCTGAATTGGGGATGTACAGGAGGCTATCATTGGAGAAGTTCAGAGAGCTGAGGAAATGGGTGAGGCTGGAGGGAATTACAGAGATAGGGTGATAGAGATACTTGAAAACAAGGGTAAGAATTTTAAAATTGCTGCTGTTTAACCTTGAGCTGAAAAATGTGTTGCTGGAAAAGTGCAGCAGGTCAGGCAGCATCCAAGGAGCAGGAGAATCGATGTTTCGGGCATAAGCCCTTCGCCCGAAACGTCGATTCTCCTGCTCCTTGGATGCTGCCTTGACCTGCTGCGCTTTTCCAGCAACACATTTTTCAGCTCTGATCTCCAGCATCTGCAGTCCTCACTTTCTCCTAGCTGTTTAACCTTGACCCAATGTAGGTCACTGTATGAAGGACACTGGTTGAACAGGATTTTATGCGAGATGGGGCATGAGGAGCAGTGTTTTGGACAACGCTGAGTTTACGAGGGACAGAAAGTGGGAGACCAGCAGGAACAGGTTGGAATATTCACATGTAAAGGTATCACAGGTATGGATGAGAGTTTCAGCAATGGATGAATTGAGACACAGATAAAACTGGTCAATGTAATGGAGGGTGAAACTGTTTATCTGAGCATTGATGTGGATATGTGGTCTGGACCTCATCCTGGGGTTACATATGACAAAAAACAGTGAATATACTGGTTTAATGTCAGACTGTGTCCAGGAGGAGAAAGGAATCAGTACCTACTGAATGGAGGCTGAGTGCAGGGTCGGAACAAGGAGCTTGAGCTGTCTCATTATTTAGTTGGAGAAATGCAGTACAGTCTGTCAGATTCACAATCTAAGAATTTAGCCACGATGGAGGAGTTAAGGGAGATGCTGGGAGGCAACTGATTCTCAACACTTTCAGTTACTGAGGAGCCTTCTGACACTATCACTGATCTCGATCTAAACTTTCTCTTGATCTAAACTGTTTGACATCATCCTGAAACTTCAGTAATCTTTGTCTTTCCGTTTCCGAAATGTCTTTTTGCTCAAACTAGAATCAACTTCCCTTTTCTCCGCATTAACTCTCTGACAGAAGCAAAGCAAGTGGGGACATCTGACCATTGAGACCACTTTGAAATATTCTATCAGGGCATTTGTTAGTTGTGTGTTTAATTCCTTTCAGTAACAGCTACTGTCATGTGCTTAATAATCTGTGACTGTCTATCACACGGGGAGCCTCATTAAACTGAGGAGCAATTTAATAATTTGAGCAGAGAGGAAGATGGTGTGGGAACAGGAAGGGTGAGAAGATACATACAAGAGGATTTTATAGGGTAGACAGTGAAAGTCTTTTTCCTAGGATGATGTCAGCGTGTACGAGGGGGCATAACTACAAATTGAGGGGTGATAGATTTAAGACAGATGGCAGAGGCAGGTTCTTTATGCAGAGAGTGGTAAGGGCGTGAAATGCCCTACCTGCTAATGTAGTCAACTCAGCCACATTAGGGAGATTTAAACAATCCTTAGATAAGCACATGGATGATGATGGGATAGTGTAGGGGGACGAGCTGAGAATAGTTCACAGGTCGGCGCAACATTGAGGGCCGAAGAGCCTGTTCTGCGCTGTAGTGTTTTATATTCTATGTTCTATGTTCTAAGACTCCTTTAGAGACTATTAGTGGTGCTGCAAGGAACAAAATGAAAGTTTGATCCATGTGTATCGACTGAATTATTGGAATGTTGTTGCTGTTCGGAATCCAGCAACATCAAGTGCCCTTCAGCCATCACCCCTTAGTGCTCTCTGAACTATGTTGGCTTCTGCAATGCCTCATGTTTAACGTTCTTACCCTTGTTTGCAAACCCCTCTTCCCTCCAGCCCCACAGCTCTCCAAGATCTGTGTGTCCCTGAACTCCGCTGCTCCACCTTTGGTCCTATCCGAATCCGGTGACTCCAATTTCGAAACCTCTCCACTCCCCCCCGCCCACTTTAGAATCTTGTCTTAAATGGACCAAGTGAATATCGCCCATGCATCATGGCACCAGGTTTTGTTCATGTGTTGCTCCAGTAAAGTGCCAGGAGCTGTTTTATTAACACAAGTTGGTGAGAAGTGGAATTGTGGAAATAATCCATCGGAGCTGCCAGCATTTACAGATAATAGTACAAGAACTTTGTTTTTATTTTGATTAAAAAGGAAAAATAACAAAAAAAAGTACAAGTACAAGTGCAACTGACCAATTAGACTGAAAACCTCTCAATACATGATCAATAGATGATATAATGAGTGATTCATAAGTATTTCTCCTCATTCTCTCCTCCAACCCAGCCTTCCAAATGTATTTCGGTTTGACTCTGTGTATCCACCACCATCCTCATGCTTTGCTATTGTTAAAGGTGCTGTACAAATTTTGTTTTGCTTTACTGCAGTAAGTTGGGCTGATTATTGGTTAAATGGATGGGAATGAATGAGTTGACTTTAGACTGCTGTATCAGCCAACTCTCTGGTTATACTCAGTTCAGAACTGACCAGATGGTGAATGATGAAATAGCCAAATAGATCCTCAGACCAGAACTCAGGCAACCGCATGATTTTTGGTGATTACTGGCAAAGCTTTGAGGGTGAGGTAGGCAGCATTGAGAGGGTAAGTATCTTTAAAACCACAAAGTAAACCCTAACCACAAGGTAATAAACACAATCTATTGACAAATGCATTGAATTTTAAGAATATATTAATTGTCAGTGATGTGGAAAGGAAAGTTATTCCAATAATGGCCTCTAATGGAATTTGGAAAAGCAATAGCTATGATGTTTGAATTTTCTTTTTTACCCCTTCCCACACTGACCCCCACCCTCTTTGACGTGATCTAATTCTTTGTCTGATGATCTTTCCATAAAGCAAGTTTTGGGACATTTTCCTATATTAAGTGTGTGATAAAGTTAAGGCAAATTTTTAAGCAGTAAATAAAACTGGTTGTGGAAACATTTTCACTTGATCAGCAATGTGTAAGGGGGACGAAAAATATGTTTCTTCTTTTCGTTCCCTGGGATATAGGCTTTGCTGATAAGAATCATTGTCACTGCTCCATCACTGCCACTGAGTGAAAATCCTGCATTACCCTCATCTACGCTGTGGGTACTCGCATCATAAAGTCTTGGAATGTAGCCATTCAAGAAGACATCTTGCAACCATCTTACCAAGGAAGGATGGGTAATATACACTGGGACTTGCCAGGAAATCTCACATTCCTAATAAAAACAACCTTCCTAAAATTCTGGAGCTGTAAACTGAACTGCCAACTTTGTCTGTGACCATCATGTAGTTGGTCGAAGCTTTGCACAGCAAAATATGAGTAATGTCCCTATTAATCTTCTGTTAGTGAGTTCACTCAGTCCAGGATTTTGGAGAGGTTCACTTTGTTTATTGATGATTATGAGGGAAATGTGCACTTGATGTTCCCAACTTGTCTGATCTGTAATGAGAATGTTCTGTCACTCTCTTTTACCAGTTGGTACCACTACGATCTCTCTCGACACGCTGCTGAGGCCATTCTCCTTTCCAATGGGAAGGATGGGAGTTACCTTCTGAGAAAGAGTCATGATGGGCTGACGTTCTATGCATTGTCAGTGAGGTAAGTGTATCTGCCGTGGGTGCGCAGTTAGAGTCATAGAGTCCTAGAGATGTACAGCACGGAAACAGATCCTTTGGTCCAACTCGTCCATGCTGACCAGATATTCAACCTAATCTAGTCTCATTTGTCAGCACTTGGCCCCTATCCCTCTAAACTCTTCTTATTCATATACGTATCCACTTGCCTTTTTAAATGCTGTAATGTAACAGCCTCCACCACTTCCTCTGGCAGTTCATTCCATACGTGCACCACCCTCTGTGTGAAAAAGTTGCCCCTTTAGTCGGTTTTATATCTTTCTGCTATTACCCTAATGGTATGCCCTCTAGTTCTGGACTCCCCGACCCCAGGGAAACGACCTTGTCTATTTATCCCATCCAGGCCTCTCATGATTTTATAAATCTCTTTCAGGTCACCCCTCAGCCTCCGATGCTCCAGGGAAAACAGCCCCAACTTGTTCAGCCTCTTGCTATAGCTCAAATCCTCCAACCCTGGCAACATCCTTGGAAATCCTTCCTGAACCCTTTCAGGTTTCATGACATCCTTCCGATAGGAAGGAGACCAGAATTGCACGCAATATTCCAAAAGTGGCCGAAGTAATGTCCTGTACAGCTGCAACATGACTTCCCAACTCCTATGCTCAGTACTCTGACCAATAAAGGAAAACATACCAAACACCTTCTTCATTATCCTGTCTACCTGCAATTCCACTTTCAAGGAGCTATGAACCTGCACTCCAAGGTCTCTTTGTTCAGCAACACTCCCCAGGACCTGACCATTATGTGTATAAGTCCTGCTCTGCTTTGCTTTTCCAAAATACAGTTGTTGGGTTGTAGAGAAGGACCTTACACTGAGGGTGGGCTTTCAACACCCCAGCCTAAATGTCACAGGGAAACTCTGCCTCCATTTAGTCAACTTGTCCATTTTTTGGGCCACAGCCATAACGGAGGCGGGTCTTCTGTCTGCCTCATGGAGTTGCCAACCATTTGGAGGCTGATAACTCCTCACCAACATGGTGGGCCGAAGGCCCTGTTTCTATACTGTGTGACAGTGCCAGCGGGAATGGTGGTCAATGCCGATACGGCAAGTAGAACAAGTGGAGGGTTTCAGCAATGGAGCTGAACACTCTGGTCACTCTGACACCTATCAAGGGCCAAACTGTGAGGCCCCAGTGAATTATAGGGGGAGGTTGTGTGGCAGGGGAGATAGGACGTAGTGTGGATTTTGAGAGGCAAAAATGTCAGAAATCAAGGAAAACAGTAAACCTTGGAAATGTCTGTACTCTTCATTTTTAAGGATAGTGGTCGAGAAGCCTACCAGTTCACTACCCTTGAGTGAAGAAATGTTTCCTCCTCTCAGTGCTAAATGGTCTGCCCTGCATCCCGAAACCGTGTCCCCTGGTTTGAGTCTCCCTACCCAGGGAAAATGACTTCTCTATATCTGCTATGTCCAGGACAAGAATATAAGACATATGACAGACAAGTCAGACCAGTATATGCCATTCGTTAGTGTGGGAAAAAGATCTGCCACCCTGCTCACCCACAGCATGGCATCATAAAAAACACAGAAGGCGAAAGTGGGTACTGCAGATGCTGGAGATCAGAGTCAAGATTAGAGTGGTCCGGATGAAGGGCTCTTCCCCAAAAGTCGATTTTCCTGCTCCTTTGGTGCTGCCTGACCTGCTCTGATTTTCCAGCACCACTCTAATCTTGCAAAACACAGAAATCATCCCTGCCAACAAATACAGAAAGTACCCAGAGTGCTTCAGTCTTGACCATACAGGCTAATATAAAAACCAGACATGGCCAAGCCCCTTCCTAGACCAGAGAATACACTCCGTAAAATAGCTTTTCACAGTGAGCTCCCAGCCCAGATTAGCACTGCAGTTCCAACACCCTAAGGGCAGGCTCCTTTCCCATTGGAACCAATACCACACACACACACACACACACACAGGCAGCCTGAGAGATCCCGGAAGGCTTTGCTTGCAGGTGGAACACAATGGACACACCTGGATGCCAGGAGAAGGGATATTTACACATTTTTGTACGGCTGGGAAATCCAATGAATTTAGGGTGGCACGGTGGCACAGTGGTTAGCACTGCTGCCTCACAGCGCCAGAGACCCGGGTT
>NC_057741.1:38367526-38401660 GCF_004010195.1 Chiloscyllium plagiosum
AAGGGGTAAATGTAGGGGTCTGGGTAGCATACGCTTCGGCGGGTCGGTGTGGACTTGTTGGGCCGAAGGGCCTGATTCCACACTGTAAGTAATCTAATCTAAGCCTCCAGAAGACATTCTCACCCACTCACGGAGATGGCTGGAATCTCCCGTGTCAATTATAAATGAATTGCTACTGCCATCTGTTGATTAATTTCCATTCTGTTTGTTCGTTTTAATCTCTTTACAATTTTCACCATTGTACTGTAACGGATTTACAATTATCACCTTTGTGTTGTACCCCTAAAAAATACGCTAACACTTTTGGTTTCGGGAAGAGCATTTGGCCACCCGTACAGAGAATCAGTTCTGTGTCAGTCTGGTTAATTTCTCTTCCGTGATATCGCTTTGTGTAATAAACCCCTCATCAATTTCACTACGATCCTCATTTGTGGTCTCTGATCCATTGGGCTCAATTCTCCGACAGCAAGAAAATCGACATTTCGGGCAACAGCCCTTCATCAGGAATCTTGTTGAAAGGTTTTTGCCTGAAACGTCGATTTTTCCTGCTCCTCGGATGCTGCCTGACCTGCTGTGCTTTTCCAGCACCACTCTAATCTAAACTCTAATCTCCAGCATCTGCAGTCCTCACTTTTGCCTCAATTCTCCGACAGTTAGTTTTAATGGGGCTTTTTCCTTCCTCTGGGATGGGAGAAGAGGCTGCTGACCAACGTAGGGAGGCTAAGGAGAAAGCATGTGTTCATTATAAGTGATTCTAAATGTGGCAAAAATGAGTCATGACGGATTTGAAAAGTTATCTGAGTTTTCTCTTTTTACAAATGCTGCCAGAATTGCTGATTTCCTCCAGCAATTTCTGTTTTAGTTCTAAATATAGGATTGTTTTAAATGTCTTGATGGTCAGTACCTAGAGGCCACAGATTGAGATAACAAACGTAAAATTCCAAGACAGAATTGGGAGTAATTTGTACGTAATAAATTATTATAAGCTGCAAGATAGTACCTAAAAGAGCAGGCTACGAGTAGGTTCATGAGTAACTTTCAAAAGGGAAATAGATAAACACTTCAAAGGGGATAAAAAAGTGCAGGGTTATGGAGAAAGAGAAGAGGTGGTGGGACTAATTGGAAAGCACATTTAAAGAGTCAGCATAGGGACAATGGGTCTGTTTTTGTGGTGACTGAATCTTAGCTTTTAAATTGGGATGCAACAGGGAAGGGATTTCTTAAATTGCTCTTTTAATAGCCATTGCATTGTTTAGGACTGGGGGTTTAGGAATGGATTGTATTTGGAGTATTGGATGAACTTGGACACCAGCACCACTGAATTTGATAACAGTGTCATCAAATTGGAGTGAGAGGTTTAGACATAAAATGTACACCAAATTCCAAGGTGTTCTTTTTCAGCTGAGTATGAAAAATCTTATTTAAGAAAGGTGGGTACACGGAGTTGAGGTCAGCTCAGTTACAATCTCATTGAATGATAGCACAGGCTTGAAGGATTGAATGGCCTTCCTGACTGTGTGATGCATGGACGCAAGAAAGCTCACCCTAGATACACAATTTCACTTCAAATTCAGACTGGCCATAAATCCGTCAGACAAACCTGCAAGAAAGATCTCCTGTTAATGAGGACAAAGGCCAGAGGAGAGATTGATACAACATGGTGGATTAGTGGTTAGCATAGAGTCATAGAGATGTTCAGCATGGAAACAGACCCTTCCGTCCATGCCAACCAGATATCCTACATTAATCTAGTCCCTTTGCCAGTACTTGGCCCATATCCCTCTAAACCCTTCCTGTTCATACACTCATCCAGATGCCTTTTAAATGTTCTAATTGTACCAGCCTCCACCACTTCCTCTGGCAGCTCATTCCATACACACACCACCATCTGTGTGAAAAAGGTGCCCCTTAGGTTCCTTTTATATTTTTCCTCTCTCACCCTAAACCTATGTCCTCTAGTTCTGGACGCCCCCACTCCAGGGAAAAGACCTTGTCTATTTACCCTATCCATGCCCCTCATGATATTATAAACCTCTGTTAGGTCACCCCTCAGCCTCCGACACTCCAGAGAAAACAGCCCCAGCCTGTTCAACCCCTCCCTATAGCTCAAATCCTCCAACCCTGGCAACATCCTCTTTCAAGTTTCACAACATCTTTCCGATAGGAAGGAGACCAGAATGGCACGCAATATTCCAACAGTGGTCTAACTAATGTGTACAGCCACAACATGACCTCCCAACTTCTGTACTGAATACTCTGACCAATAAAGGGAAGCGTACCAAACACCGCCTTCACTATCCTATCTAGCACTGCTGTCTCAGAGCGTTTAGGGTCCTGTGTTCAATTCCAGCCTTGGGTGATTGCATATTCTCCCCATGTCTGTGTGGGTTTTCTCCGGATGCTCCAGTTTCCTCCCATAATCCAAGATGTGCAGGTTAGGGTGGATTGCCCATAGTCTCCAGGGATGTGCTGGCCTGGTGGGTTAGCCATGGGAAATGCAGGGTTACAGAGATAACAGAGGGTAGTGGGATGCTCTTTGGAGGGTCAGTGTGGATTTGATGGGCTGAATGGCCTGCTCCCACCTTCTAGGGATTCTATGATTGTTTCTAGTGGCCGAGAAGTTGAAAGGCTGGTAACCATGTTGTAAGGTTATCACACTGTAATAATCATTAAAGATAATTAACAATGAAAATCTTCCCATTGCAGAGGCAAAGACTCAGTCAAACATTTCCAGATTGAATGGACCGAAGGTTCTATTAAATTCGGGTTTAATGAGTTTCGTTCATTGTCGGATTTCGTCAACCATTTTGCTAATCAGCCACTGATCGGAAGTGAGACAGGTAATCAGACTGAAATTTCATCCAATACACTGATGTAACAGGGCTCTTGTAGCACAGTGGCAATGTCCCTACCTCTGAATCGAGAGACCCGGATACAGGGATATGTGATAACATCTCTGAACAGGTTAATTAGAAAAATAGGTTAAATCCAAAGGGAGAGAAAGTGACGGTGAGTGTTTGCATTGAATTGCTACAGTCCATGTACTCGAGGGGGGGAGTTCCAGGAGATTGACTCAGTGCCACTGAAGGAACAGAGATTATATTCCCAAATCTGGATAAAGTGTGGCTTGGAGGGGAACAAGGAACATCACACTGCTGTAATAACGTTCTTGTGGCACAGTGGTAGTGTCCCTACCCCGGACCGAGAGACCCAGATTTAAGTTCCCACTGCTCTAGAGGTGTGTAACAACATCTCTGAACAGATTAATGAGAAAAATAGGTTAAAAAATCAAAAACAAATTTTTATATTACACTGTTGTAATAAGGGCTTTTGTAGCATAGTGGCAGTGTCCATACCTCTGAGTCAGGAGGCTCAGATTCTGCTCCAGATGTAATAAGTTATAATATCCCTGAGCAGGTAGGTTAGAAAATGTCTAGTTTTGTACTTTTAGAGCTCCTGTGTTACGATGCTAATGTCTTTACCTAGAGCCAGTAGGTAAAGGTTTTCCTGCTCCTCGGATGCTGCCTGACCTGCTGTGTTTTTCCAGTACCACACTCTCAACTCTGATCTCCAGCATCTGCAGTTCTCACTGTCTCCACAGGTTCATTTCCCACCTGCCTCAGAGGAATTTCGTAAGATCCCTGAACAGGTTGGCTCCAAACTATCTACTGGAGATCATCCTTCCTGATGAAGGGCTTTTGACCGAAATGTCAATTTTCCTGCTCCTCGGATGCTGCCTGACCTGCTGTGGTTTTCCAGCAGCACTCTAATCTAGACTCTGATCTCCAGCATCTGCAGTCCTCACTTTTGCCGACAAACTATCTAGTGTACACTGTAATAATACAGGTGCCTTGTGCCACAGTGGTAGTGTCCCTACCGCTGAACCAGGAAGCCTGGGTTTAGGTCTAACTTACCTCAGCCATGTGGCATAACTTGTTGGTGCAAAAATCTCTACGCTGCTGTAATGTGACTTGGCTTTTATTCATTGCTGTTATGTATGTTGTAGTTTCACAGTTTTTGTCAATGTTTCAGTTATGTTTTGTGGGCCTTCATTTAATTCAGGGGGAAGAGATTTATTTTTCCATGCCCATGTCATTATAACATTGCCCCCCCCTCCCCACCAAGCATTTCGCTCTGCAATCTCCTCCAGATCTCCAGGTGTGGTTAGGGATAGATAATAAATGCTGACCCAGCCCCACATCCCATGAATGAATTTTAATAAAACATTCGACGTTTCGGGCACAGGCCCTTCTTCAGGAATAACTGAAGAAGTCATTCCTGAAGAAGGGCCTGTGCCCGAAACGTCGAATCTCCTGTTCCCTGGATGCTGCCTGACCTGCTGTGCTGTTCCAGCAATAAAGTTTCAACTTTGATCTCCAGCATCTGCAGACCTCACTTTCTCCTTAGGGATAGATAATAAATGCTGACCCAGCCCCACATCCCATGAATGAATTTTAATAAAACACTACAGCCTCAAAGTCCCCACAAGAGCTGTGAACATTAAACTCCCAGTGTGTGTGTGTGTGTGTGTGTGAATTCCAAAAAAGAAATGACCAGTGACTCCCAAGGTCCCAGCACTCCTTCCATTCCAGTCTTTCAAATAATTGTTACCTAATGGTGGAGCAATTAAAATCAATCTAAAGAAAGAGTCAGTTTACAGGAACACTTATCCCCTGCACAGAGCTCATCAAATTCAAGTGAAGCATTTGCAACATCACTCCCCTCTGTAGTAAACTGAAGAATGAGAAGTAATTCAATAAAGGCTTTCAACTCATCAATGCTATTTCTAATTTGCATTTTATGCTATCAATTGTATCCCATTCAGTTAAACCTGAGACATTTTACAGCATTACCACAGCAATGGCTCAATGCAAATTCAGTGACTGCTTTTAAACCCATTATATTTTAATATAGTTCACAGCATCATTTTAACAATAGCTGAAAATCTTATTCAAACTTAACCCAATATGTGTTCCTGATGTAATTTTCTGTTGATTGAAAGATTCCTGATGATGTGCGTAGATTCCTGAAAGTGGAGTTGCAGGTAGACAGGATAGTGAAGAAGGCGTTTGGTATGCTTGCCTTTATTGGTCAATGCATTGAGTACAGGAGTTGGAAGGTCATGTTGCAGCTGTACAGGACATTTGTTGGGCTGCTTTTGGAATACTGCATTCAATTCTGGTCTCCCTGCTATAGGAAGGATGTTATGAAACTTGAAAGGGTTCAGAAAAGATTTACAAGGATGTTTTGCCAGAGTTGGAAGGTTTGAGCTACAGGGAGAGGCTGACAGGCTGGGGCTGTTTTCCCTGGAACTTCGGAGGCTGAGGGGTGACCTTATAGAGGTTTATAAAATCAAGAGGGGCATGGATAGGGTGAATAGACAAAGTCTTTTTCCTGGGGTGGTTGAGTCCAGAACTAGAGGGCATAGGTTTAGGGCGAGAGAGGAAAGATATAAAAGAGACCTAAGGGGAAAGTTTTTCACACAGAGGGTGGTACATATATGGAATGAGCTGCCAGAGGAAGTGGTGGAGGCTGGTATAATTGCAGCATTTAAAAGGCATCTGGATGTGTATATGAATAGGAAGGATATGGGCAAAGTGCTGGCAAATGGGACTAGATTAATTTAGTATATCTGGTAGGCATGGATGGGTTGGAGTGAAGGGTCTGTTTCCATGCCCTATAACTCTATTAATTAAGTAAATTCTCCCAAGTTAATTAGGCAAAATCTTCAGAGTCTGTGTTGCCTGTGGTTCAGAAGGGAGCACTCATGTCTATTCAAGTTTCTGGGTTCAAATCCCACACACACAAACCTAAACACAAAAGCAATTCAAGGCTTACACTGCAGTGCAGTACTGAGGATGTGCTGCACTGTCTTCATCATCTGGATGAAAAAGTGAAGTCTCCAAGATGACATACTTGCCCATAGGGCTGCTCTCTCATACAAGAGAAAGGGTCACACATCCTCTGGCAAAAGGAGAGGGTGACATGGAGAGTCTTTGCAGTAACCTCAACTGGTTTAGGAATTGAACACACAGTTGGTGTCCCTCTCCTTCACAAACCAGCCATCCAGCCAAATGAGGTAATCTACCTCAATGATCTTAAACTCAGGTCACAGCTAACTGCATTGGGTACATGTTGAAGACCCTGTGGAACAATCTTAGTTTATTCACCAATGAACATCACTAACACAGGTTGTGTGGTCATTGTTGCTGAATGTGGGATCTTGCTTTGTGCAAAATTGGCCACTGCATTTCCTGCAGTAAAACTATGATTGCACATCAAAAATACTATGCTGGCTGTAAAGTGCTTTGAAATCTAAGCTAATCCGTGAAGCAAGTTGTGTAAATACAAGGCTTTCTTTCTTTAGAAAGTCAGCTTAGAGAGAGGTACCGAGAAGCATTTGCAGTTTGAATGTAGCTTTCACTTACTGTTGAACTTTCTTTTTCCATGTTCAACAAAGGGACCCTTCTTATACTTAAGAAACCATATCCTCGAAAGGTAGAAGAGCCTTCCATATACGAGTCTGTGCGGGTCCACACAGCCATGCAGACCGGCCGGACAGAAAGTGATCTCGTTTCTGAAGCACCTTCAGTAAGTTGTTATTTCAGCCTCTCTCCAGCATTTGGCTTAGAAACACTAACTGGACTCCCCAATAAATAATTCTCTTCGTCTTTCAGCTGGGCACCAAGGAAGGGTACCTTATTAAGCAAGGAGGCAGAGTAAAGGTAACATTCTGCATATTCTAAAAGTACACTCCAGGATGATGTAACTTTATGCGTACTTGCACATTCTCAAGACAATTGTTAAGCTTTGGAGAGGGGGCTGGGGGCATGTACCTGGAAAATACAGGGAATGAGACTGGGGATGTGGAGAAATTAGATGCTCAGGAGTTTGACTCTGCCCTATGTTGTGATTATATGGGCAGTGCCATCTTTGTGCCAGTCAGCAGCTGTTCCATTCAGCTGCACCACATTGGTATGTGTGAGTCATTGCTGTGTCACTTAGCAGTGGCATTGACAATGAACACAGACCTTTTGATCAAAAACAGCATTCTGACAGAGTTTATTCATTCCACTGGAGTTAATTGTTCCCACATTCTTAAAAGGTTAAGTAATTGAACTTTGAGAGTTCCAGCAAGACTGTAACAGAACGAGTCAATGGTAGTATTCCATACTTGGGAAGGGGATGGACAATTATCTACACTGAGAAGGCAGAGATAACCACAGGGGCCCCAAATTTGTACAATGACTGGTCAGGAATTGGAAAGATTTCCTGACAGAATTAGTTCACATTTTTGTGATGGGATGCAGATGGGACTTTGTAGCTCTTGAACTAAGTGGGTTGGCTTTGCAACTTCAGAGTTAACCATGTTGCTTTGGGTCTGGAGTCACATGTAGGCCAGACCAGGTAAGCAATACTGATTTCCTGCCCTAAAGGGCATTAATGAACCAGATGGATTTTTACAACAATTGATGATAGTTTCATGATCACTATTACTGAGTCTAGTTTTCAATTCCAGGTGGGATAAATCGAATGTAAGTTCCACCAGCTGCCATTCTGGGATTTGAACTCTTATTCCCCATGCCTGGATTTTTGGATTGTACTCAGTGATCAATGTAGCCTCAATAGGTGATTTCAATAGGGAACTGGTTAACTATCTCAAGGAAAAAGGAATGTGGACTACAATCCCTCTTTTGTTTTACTTTTCCTACACAGACCACCAAGGTCCATGCATGGTAGTGACTTCTGAGAGCGATTCCAATGCCGAGTGTGGTGGCAGCATGCCAGTTGGTGTGTGCAGAGCCTCACAGCAATCACACAGCTTAGAGGGAACATTGAGTACAGGGACTGCAGGATCGAGTGGAGGATTGGGATGAAACTGGATCAGTCTTTGAACAAGTCAGCAGAGAGTTGACAGGCTGAATGGCCATAGGTGGGGCTGCACCATTCTACAATCCCATTGGTCAGAGCTTTGGCTGGAGACCTTATGTTAGAAATAATGTGGGAAGGCTGAAGAAAGCAGGACAGGTGATTGGGGGAGGTTGATTGTGCCAAATATTGCAAACCAGAAGCCCGGTTTAATAATGCAAAAATAATTACGTTTTTTCTGGGTGCGATGCTCTTCAGAGAGTTGGTTGCTGGGCTGAATGACCTGTTTCAACAGTGTAGGGATTCTCTGGATTCCTCTGTCACAACTATAGAGCCAGCAGCGTGCTCTAAAGGACTGTTTGATAGAGTGCCTGGTCCTTATCTTGCTATTTATTTAAATTGAGGGCTAGAGACTCTTTACCCTCCAATCCCAGCCAAATGTTAATGCAAATACAACACAGGGCAATTGTTATGTTAAGCTTCTGTTCTAAGCCTAAAACCAGAAATTGACGATTTAGCCCCATCCAACCTGCTCATACTGGAGTAGTAATCCAAAGAATTAATACTAATATTATGAAGGTGTGAATTAAAATCCCACCATAAGATTTTGTGAATTGGAGTTCAATTAATGGAAAATAATGGAATAAGGAGCTGGTATCAGTAAAAGTGACTAATGAAACGGGTGGGTTGTTGTAAAATGTAGGCAAAAGTATAGAGTGGTACTGGAAAAGCACAGCAGGTCAGGCAGCATCCGAGGAGCAGGAAAATCGACGATTCAGGCAAAAGCCTTCATGTAAAATGTAATTGGTTCATTGATATCCTTTGGGAAAGGAAACTTGTTATCTTTACTTGATCTGGTCGAGAAGTGTCCCCTAACCTACAATATTGTCATCAATGTGGCTGACTCTTAACTGCCCTCTGAAATGCCTATTAAGCAACTGTCAACACATGGACTGCAGTGCTTTAAGGCGGCAGTCCTCCTCCAGCTTCTCAAGGGTGATTACAGGGAAGCAATAAAGACCAGCATCAAAACAGAAAGTGCTATAGAAACTCAGCAGGTCAGGGCAGCATCTGCAGAGGGATAAACAGAGTGAATGTTTCAAATCCACTATGACACTGACCTTGCCTGGCTGTGCTCACATTATGTGTGGGAGTGCTAATAAGGCAGAAGAAAGTAATACTTTTCACGGGTGTGACCCGATCCCTCAGACTGGCTGGTGAGGTTCTCCAAGGGATTACAGGTTACAGATGGGACAGGGCCTCCAACTTCAAGCATGGTAGGTAAGCCAGTCACCCAGAGTCATAGACAGCAGGTCTGCTCAAGTTTCCTGTGACTGAATTTACTAGCTAGACGGTTGAACAATGTTATACCTTGAATGCTTTATTTTTCCTCTTTTCTGCTTTTCCTCCAGAGCTGGAAAACAAGGTGGTTTATTCTACATAGAAATGAATTGAAATACTTCAAAGATAAAATGGTTAAGTATTGAAAGAAATTGCATCTTATTAACATTTTTAAAATAAAAAATGTTAAGTTTAAACTCATGACCAAGGAAGGGTAAACTGATGAGAAAAAAAAGCTTACATCTTACATACAATGTGGAGGTGCTGGTGTTGGATCAGAGTGAACAAAATCAGAAGTCATACAATACCAGGTTGTAGTCCAACAGATTCATTTGAAATCACAAGCTTTCAGAGCGCAGGTGATGAAGAAACAGCAGTCCAAAAGCTTGCGATTTTAGATAAACCTGTTGTGACTTCTGATTACATTTTGTATAGTGCTTTTGACAACCATCAGAACTGTCCTTTGAGGTACTTTTTGTGTGGGCAGTGTTGTGTAGGCAGGTAACGTGGGAAACAGCACCCAATTTGTGCTCAGCTAACTCTGACAACATGAATAACAATCAGTTTTTTTTGATCGATAATTCCCCTGCTGTTTTTCAAAATGGTGCTGTGGAGTCTTTTGCATCCACCGAAACTGCCCTTGGTTTTTCTGTCTCACCTGGAAGACAGCACCTCCAACACAGCAGTACTCCCTCAGTTTTGCAAATAGTATGAAGGCGTTGACATTTCTACTTGAGTGCTGAAGTGATACTTGAACCTGGAACCATCTGACACCAATTTAGCGACAGCTAGCATTTTCAGATTAGATGACGGAGGACATTTGAATGAGGCATAAACATTGATTTGGAATTGTTGGGCCATGCACCTGTCTGTGTGTTGTGCACTCTATACAATTCTATGTATGTTATGCATTTGGGGAGTACCACACTGTTAGAGGTGCTGCCTTTCTGACTGCGTTAAAGCTAGACACTGTGTCCCCTTAACTAATGGCAAAATATCCCAGGACACTATTTTGAAGAGCGGAGGGTATAATTCCTTTTATGCCTTGGTCAACTACTTCCCCTTAACTGACATAACTAATAGAATCAGATTATATGACAAGTGAAAGATTTATCATATTGCTGTTTGCTGGACCTCATGGATTGTAGAATTATTTTCCTTTTTAAATCCACTTTTGTTTTTGTTGTCAGGGCTAGGTTACATAATTGTTCAACGAGAAAGTGTTTTATCATCTTGTATTTCACTTTAGAATATTGCTGTTCTAAGACATTGCAACGTTACAACCTAAAGGCACAGATTTGGGAGAGATGCTCTAAACCACAGATATGTAAAACCAAAATTAGGGATGCAATATCTACTAATTTATGAAATCTTAGCTTTATAAAATATATTTGTTTTATTTACTCTGCAGTCGACAGAACCAATTAAAACTCTGGATCTAACAGAATGTACTGGGGTTCAGTTTGACTACTCTCAAGAAAGGATCAATTGTTTCTGGTAAAGAACATCAATTATTCTCTCTGTCTATTGACCTGAAATGAAGTGGAGTCTCTTACATAAACAGCCAGGAAACGCATTGCAACTGGACCCTCATTAAAGTTGTGGAAGTCTATTGATAATGAGAAATGAGACTTATCAACACCCTCTGCTCTTGCAAAACCCCTTCACAGTCAAAAATCAGTCAAAAAGCAAACCAGTTTCTTTTACTTCCACCCTACAATTATGTAGCTTTGACAAAGGGTCAGTTAGACTAGAAACGTCAGCTCTTTTCTCTCCTTAGATGCTGCCAGACCTGCTGAGATTTTCCAGCATTCTCTCTTTTGGTTTAGGATTCCAGCATCCGCAGTAATTTGCTTTTATCCAGTTTCTTCTACTTTGCTGACTTGAATATTGTGCATTTGGAACAATAATATTGTATCGTTACCCTAATGCACTACACAAACTATTAATCTGTTGCTTAAGTTTTATCAAATGTGTGTTGCTAAACCTCCCTTTCCTTTGCAGTTTGGTATTCCCTGAAAGAACGTATTATATGTGTACAAAGACAGGAGTTGAAGCTGATGAATGGATCAAATTGATACGATGGAAATTGGTAGGTGCCTACTTTTCAAGCAAAGCAGTTGACAATTCCTTGAGAATAGATTGGAGCTTGGGTAAAGCATGGAAAAGGCATCTACTGCTGAAAGTATTATTGAATCTAGAGGTTATCTACTGATATGTCCTGTGGAGAAAAGTTTGGTGTTATCAACAGGTACAAAGTTGGCTACTCAAAGCTAGCAAAGAGGCAGTTGCAAATGAGTCTCAACTCTGATCTGTGAAGTGCCAGACACAGTTGGTCAAGCAGCATCTATGCAGTTGATGTTTTGGATCAATGACCAGTCATTTGCAGTATTTCTTTTTATTATAAAGCTCTAGTTAACTTTCCTCTCCTTTTGATTTCAGACTCAATTGAAGAAAGCAGCAAAATCATAATTTGTCATCTATGCCATAAGAGACCCAGCTTTTGATGAAAAAATTGCCATCTCTACAAACTGACGGATTTGGAAGTTCATTTATTTCACTTTAGTTTCCCTTCTTTAATCTTTTGAAATCAGAGCATAGCACGCAGATTTGATACCAGTTTAATAAAGCCATAAAAGCAAAGCACTCAGACCATTTCTCCAGGAATGGAACTCAATGACCAGAGTTATACAGTATTGCACTCTCTGGATAAAGAATGATTCTAAAGAGACTCCTCTATATCAAATGACTAAAGTTTGGGACTTTCTCTCCAACAGAAGACTGCAGGAGAACTTTGTTATAAACACTTAAAACAATGAAGGCGTTTCTTCTTTCAAGTGATCAGTGAGAATGTGGAACTTACTGCCGAAGCAGAGATACGTTTAAGGGAAAGGCATACAAATGGTAAAGGAACAGCCCAGTGTTATGCTGCTATAATTGGATGAAACAGTTATCATTAGTCAAAATGAAAAGAATGAAGTAACATATTTAAATGCTACCTGGAACACATGTGCCCTGGCTGGTTCGCCTTCATCTGTGATCCATCACTTACAACAGAAGTGAACAGCTTAATTTAGAAATAATGCTTTGGCTACCAGATGTTATTTAAGCCTCTCAGCACTTTGTATTTCCCAATATTTGCTATCACTTTTAAGATATTCCTGATGTGTGTATTTATCTTTGAGTACTAGGCAAGGACATTGTGTTTTTTAAAAAAACATTTAAATGTCAACTGTAATTTTCTTTTGCCATACTTACTCTCATTCCAACTTCTTGCTGATTTACATTGTTTTCTCTGACAGGGATTCCTATGGAAAAATACAAGCTGCATCTAAAAAGTCATTTGTTAAATAACTAGTAGGTCCCCGTTTTACGTTGCTTCCTTGAATGTAGTTTTAACATCGAGTCATCTGCATTGTGCTTCAGTGCCCGACCTCATTAAGCACATGGCAGTCCATGTCCTTAGAAGAGGGTAGCACAGGGACAGAATGTCATCTTGTGGCAGAGCAATTAGAGAATGCACTTGAGGTAATTTCAACCTATTAAACGCAGAGCCAGCATCCTGAAGATGACCCGCAGTAAATCCAAAGGAAGAGCCAGGGTTCCTTGTCTCTATCAAAAAAGGCATTTTTTGTGACTCAAGCAGATCTTAATTTTGGAATGCACACACTGTACATGTATGGTACTCTTGGGGATATCTCTTGCCTGGAATAACTGAAGACCTCCCCTGCCCCCAATTTCAGTTGAAAAATTGACTCCTGTCAAAAACATAGTATAAGCTTTCAGGAATAAGTGAGGACTTATCACACAAGTTTTGGCCCAAAATTGAAGTCATGGCTACCTACAACTACATTGCAAAATGCAGAGTACTCACCATGAAAGTTTTTGTTTTAAATTCATAATTCTGAAGTTGCAAATATTTCAGTGACCTATCTTCACAAAGTAGGTTCAGCTATGGTCAAGTAATATTGCATACTATTTTCCGAAAAAAGGCAACAGTGGGACTGTAAGGCTTATGATTCAGAAGTTTTGATTTGCATTTTTAACTTGCCCTTGGTGCAATTTCAATAGTAAGCACTATTCTGGCTAAGGCAGGGGGAGATTGTTCTTAGACTGCTGTGAAGAATAAAAAGGTCTGAACCCAAAATATCCTTTTACCATCTTCACTCCCATCTTGAAATCTCAATATTTACACACACATTACACTTTTTAAAAAATGTATGGTACTTTGTGGTAAATTATTAAGAAATAAAGTTAGACATTGACAGCTTTAAATATTCATGTTTTATTCCAAATCATAGTGAATGATAATCACTTCTCGGTTCTTCATTTACAAGCAAGAGTGAATTGACACACCAACAGGTTTTGCAGCTGTGCATCACTTTCGTAACAAGATGCTCAGCTTGGGCATTAAAACCAGACAAAGAAATTAATTTAAAGCCAGTTATAGTATTTTCCTCTTCCCTCTGCCTTGAAAATAAATCAATTAGAGCCCATGAATTCAGGATACCACAAATACTATTTTTTCATAAACACCACATATCATTAGTGGCAGTCAGGTATCAAGGACAGCAATAGCTGTATGCAGTAAATACTGTCAATTAAAACTTAGTCATCTATGTTCCAATTCGCATTTTAGGATATTTTAAACTTGAAGTGCCTTTAACAGCATCACTTGAAATCCTGAAAACTGCACGCTGTGCCAATAAGTTCACAATCTTTGAGATGTTCTATTTGCTGGCTTTGGCTCTTCAGGAAACTTCCACAGCCTGACGCAGCTCTTCAAACAATGGTGCGAGCTCTTTCTCCAAACTGACAATCAATCCTTTCAGGACAGAAAACGGGAGTTAGAAAACCAGTAAAATGCAGAAATACTACAAAAGAACCATCAGGAATTGGTTCCTCATACTCACCAATGCAAGGGCTCAGAGCTATACACTCACTCATCTTTTGCCATCTTGCCCTTTCCTGCAACCTTCGTTCAGATGATATTCATTCAGTTGCTTTTAAAATCTATTACAGATTCCACTACTGCTCCAGTTCCAGACAGGGCATTTTAATGCCCTCGCTCCACAAATAAATACATGTTTGCATTCTTCCCTACTGTTTACTCGTTAATCAATTTTATGCACTCTAGCTACCAACCAATAGAAGCTGTCTTTTGATAACTACTTGAATAGATCTTAAAGAACAAAGAAGAAAAAATTTTCTTTCTTCTTTAAGATCTATTCAAGGCCCTCCAAGCCTGAGCTGATCCAAATGTACTGTCTAAACCTGTCGGTCAATTCCTAAGCATCTGTATCCCTCTGCTCCCCACCTACTCATGCATCTGTCCAGATGCATTTTAAATGAGTCTACCGTGCCTGCCTCTACCACCTCTGCTGGCAATGCATTCCAGATGCCCACCACCCTGTGTAAAGTACTTGCTGCAAGTATCCCCCTTAAATTTTCCACCTCTCACCTTGAAAGCATTACCTCTATCCACCCTGTCTATACCCTTCATGATTTTGTAAACCTCAATCAGGTCTCCCCCATCAATCTCCTTTTTTCTAGTGAAAATAAACCTAACCTACTCAACCTCTCTTCATAGCTAGCACCTTCCATACCATGCAACATCCTCGTAAATCTTAATTTAGAATGTTGCTTTCAGGTCTCAAATTGCCCCAGCTTCCCCAAATGCCTTTTCATTAAAAAAAGGCTCCCATCTCTGGTATCAAATAATAAATCTCTTCACATCCTCTTGGACTCTGACTTATTCCCAAAGTAAGGGCACTATTCTAACTGTAGAATTGTTTTTTGGTTTTATGTATTCTGGATCTCAGCTTAAAAAGTAGAGTCTGTATGCTGCTTTACTTTCTAGAAAGCTAACATATCCACTCCCCTCACTTTTAAAGAATTGAGTCTCTGAACCAAAGCCTCCAAAGTTTGTTTAATCTTATGTACTTTCTAATTTTCTTTGAAAATGAATTTTCTCACATTTATCTGATTTAAATTTCACTGGTGACTATGTAGCTATGCTATAAACCTACAGGTCTTCCTGAAGTTCCTTCATTCTAACAATTTTCACATTCCTATTTTTGTGCCTGTGTTTTGCATTCCTCAGGAGTTTTGTTGCTGCTCCATTTTAACTACTGAACAACCTTTCTACAGTGATTCTCTTACAGATCTTCACAAAAATTAATACTCACTTTCTGTTATATATTTTCTTCCCATTTACCACAATGTTAATTTTTAAAAACTGACCCATGTCTTTTTTTTTAAATCAGCTGTGCATTCTTCACTTAATATATTCAAACTCTTTCTTGCAAAATTTAATAAATTTGCAGTGCAAAAATACACAGGGATTCAGTCATTATGGGATTCCTGTGTGGAAGCAGGCCATTCGACCCATTAGGTCCACACTAACTCGCTGAAGAGGATGCCACCCAGAACCCTGCAGAAACCGATGCATTGATAATCCTTCACATTTTAGACATTTTACAGTGAAATAAATGATTGGAATATACACATTATAAACAAAAATCATACATTAAAATCCTCATAATGGAATATTTAATCCAAAATACATTTTTTTAGACCATTACTAGTAGTTACACCTTTTAGTAATAGCTGTGAAGGAGGTGGCCCTCATGGGACTGTGCTCAGTAATTTGAAAGATTTACAGCTTGCACAATTTCAAAACTGTACTGTGGAAGAGTGGGTCATTACTGACAATAGCTTCTAGATTTTCACATTCACCTATGTACACTTGGACTGGTAAAGTTACTGAGTTTCAGAAAGCAATGATGGTGAAAGGCTGAATTTAACTCAATGGCACAAAATCCAAGCCAGGTTAAAAATCTTGGAAAATGACAAGTTAAGGCAATGAGATAAAGTAGTTACAAGGAAATGGGTTTTCAAGTTCAAAGGTCAGTGACATCACACAAGAGGAGCTCCAATGGTAGAGAAGGAAGGTTGAAAAAGGATTACTGATCAACCCTGGACATTAAACAGAAGTGTACTGCAGGTCAAAAACGAACAACATTGTATGGGGCAGCATTAAGCCTCAGTGGTTAGCACTGTTGCCTCACAGTGCCAGGGACGCTGGTTCAATTTCTGCCTCGGGCAACTGTTGGTATGGAGTTTGCACATTCTCCCAGTGTCTGCATGGGTTTCCTCCCACAGTCCAAAGATGTGCAGGTCAGGTAAATGGGCCAAGTTGCTGTCCAGAAAAGTTTCACCTTTAAGCAAGTTATATTCATAGTAATCGCAGGGCCTTCGTACTTCTAGAAGCCTCTCACCTGTACGAAAGCTTCAAGCATTTTGTTAAGTCCATGTACGCATAATAAATCAACTGAAAGTTAACAATCTCTAACCCTGAAGAAGGGCTCATGCCCGAAACGTTGATTCTCCTGTTCCTTGGATGCTGCCTGACCTGCTGCGCTTTTCCAGCAACACATTTTCAGCTATGATCTCCAGCATCTGCAGCCCTCACTTTCTCTCAATCTCTAACCCCCACCTTATACTGAATTTAAAACTCTACATATTGAATAATTAAGAAGATTTATATAATCTGCAATAAAGGCATTCATAATATTATTTACCTATCAATGTCTGAACATTTTTTTCTCCTTTTCTAAGGTTTCTGCCAACATAACCCTCCCATTGTTGCACATACCATCAACCTCAAATTTAACAAACTTAGTACAGAACGTAACGACGAACAACATTTCTGTGAAGCAGGCCACAGAAGAGCAAGTCCAAAATAACCAGTTTGAATGCCAATTTTAATGTTTCTTTTCAGATTATGGTCCTCCTCAAATTATGGTCTTCCTCAAATTATAATTTGCATAATTTCATATATTCTTTAAATTGACTACACACGTGGAATTTCAGGATGACAATTTCATTCATACACTAAGCTAACATAATCTCCCCCAAAATAGTCTTCCTTTTACAACAGTGTCAACGTTTCCAACAATTTCAATCACTTCAACCAAATGAGATATTCTACCAGTGATGTCAGTAAAACCATCCCAAGAACATTTCTCCTTAGAGAGGATAAGGGGGAAATATAAAAATTGCTTTGGTTCAGTTAGTAGCATAGTTAGTTCAGGCAGAAGGTCATGGGGTTGAATCCCATTAAAATAGTTGTTTTATCAGGAAAGTGTACATGGCAAGTATTGCTTTTATCAACCGAAGCAACCACTATTGGATTCAATTCAACAACCTGTGAGATCACAAACCTGTCTTGTGCAGGGTAGCATTCCATGTCTGGAGGACTAAAACAATACTTGTACTGGACATGGCTTAATGTGATATGAAAATATTTTGTAACTGGCTTTGGCATTAGCACAGTGGTATCAATTTTGACATGGTTAATGTACAAAAATGAAGTACCTGTGTTAGCATTGCTGTTGGCTATGAAGCTAACGACTAACGGCAACCGATTAAACTGCACAACCTGGAGAACAAAACAGGACAAGAAGAAAAAGAAATTAGCAAAAGCATGAATTTAGACCAGGACAATGAAGAGTTTAGGAACAGGATTAGATTATTCAGTTTATTGAGCCTGTTTAGTCATTCAATTAGATTATGGTTGATCACTACCTCAATTCCACTTTCCTGCACGACCTGCATATTACTTGCATTATTCCCCAGAAATGTACTGATTTCTGTTGTAAACATGGCCAATGATTGAGTTTCCACAGCTCTCTGGCACACAGAATTCCAAATACAGAATTAAATGAAGTAATCTTTCCTCAGGAGCATTTGAGGACTCTGGATGTACATGGAGTTTAGGAGGATGAGGGGGGATCTATCGGAAACATACAAAATACTTAATGGCCTGGACACATAGAAGTTGGGAAGGTGTTTCCATTGGTAGGAGAGACTATGGACCCGAGTGCACAGCCTCAAGGTAAGGAGATAAGGTGAAACTTCTTCAGCCAGAGATGGGGAATCTATGAAATTCAATGCCACAGAAGGCTGTGGAGGCCGGGGCATTGAGTATATTTAAGACGCAGATAGATAGGTTCTAGGGGATCAAGGGTTACAGGGAGAAAGCAGGAGAATGTAGTTGAACAAATTATCAGCCATGATTGAATGGTGGAGCAGACGCAATGGGCTGAATGGTCTAGTTTCTGCTCCTGTCTCTTATGGTCTCATCTTGATGTTAAACTGCCTATCACTTATGCTATGATTGTGGCCCCAATTTTAGCTCGGAGAAACAGATCACAGGAATTAATTAATCATTCTGCTGATGATTTTTTCTGCAATTAAAACCTGGAGCTTAGTATACAGGATCAATAAGTAAACAAGGTATTCAGTACAGTGTATATCTGTACATTGAATGTTACAATAATTGGGTAGCTCTTGAGGTTTTTTTCCTAACTAGGTTATCTTAAAATATCTTCTATCATCTTTTACTTTAAGTGCTTTCATTTCACTGGCTATGCTCCAAGCTAATCCACGTCCAATAACCTGCTCTGAACATTCTATTCACATTTTAACAACTGTGACAAATGCTACCACAGCAGTTGAGACAATCAGCAATATTGTAAAAAAAGGAAGTCAATTTGTGACATCTTCCAATATTAATGGATAAATCCCTTTCAAATATTTCCAAGAATTGGATTTGCATTTTTGCGTTAAAAGTTCTCTTTGGGCCATACCTGTGTAACAGGTTTTGTTGAAATCAGTCCATTAGTTTTTGAGACATGGCTAAATGTTAAAGCAAAGCATGAAACTCATTAAAACGTGGTGTAGTAACCAAAATGATGCAAACCTTTCTTCCTCTTTTGGTCAACAATTTGCCTCCCTGTTAGTTGTCGGTAAAATACCTGACAATTTGATTTGAGTTGCGGACAGAATCAGAGTGTGGATCCCACCTCAAGTCACAGTGTAAAATTGCACTGTACAGGTGCTGTTCCACTAGATGGCAGCCATTAGCACATTTGACTGCACATACAAGATTGGTACAATTCTGATGAATAAAACAATTTAAAATGGAAATACATATTCCTGACGCTACAAGGAAACATAAAACCATATTTAAATGCACAGGTTATCAGCAAATGGAGGGACAGGCTGATGATGCAAGAAAGATGGAAACATATTATAATCCATTTGCATTGTAAGAAACTTTCTGATCTAGAAATCCATAAAGCTGCTGTATAAATTGGAATTTCTCTGAACAGTAACAACTCTACCTATACATATTTTTTAAAATGCACCCAAACTTAACATGCATTAACACACACCTTCATTCATAAAACTTTGGAATTATTGTCTTAAAAAATGTCAATTGAATTTACATTCAAAGAAAAATACACAGTAGGGTGAGAGAGGGGGCACATACCATTTATTTGAGTAATCAATTTATTAACAGAAGATTTGACAAAGAAAAATCACCTGGTAAGTATTGTAATAACAAATGATGCTCTTATTCTTTGAAAGTCCCAGCTTGCTTCCTTGATCTGTTGCAAGAGCAAAGGTGGAGAGGAATCCCGGTCTCAGTGCATGCTCGGGTGCATTATCATTAGCAACTGAAGGAAGACAACCCACAGGAACAATGAACATTTATTGCTCGACAGACAAATTCAGCAAGTTACTGAAGAATAACAAATTAACAAAATACATCAACAAATCATTCCATCAAAGTGAGGAAATCTCATTGCTATTCACGTCCCAATGACATTTTGATCGTGTGGGGAAACCCAAGAAATTACTAAGCTTCAAAAACACAACTTCACTGTATCACAGACTGGTAACAGCATAGGTAGCAGCCATTTGGTCTGTCGTGTCTGTGCTTGCTGTGTGCAAATCACCGCGTCACATTCCTCTGCCTTATCTCCCTCGCTCTACAAAACCTACCTTCAGCTAATTATTTGGTCCTCTTGTGAAGCTTCAATTAAATCTGTCTCCAATACATTCTCAGACAGTTCATCAACATTCTAGCTCCTAACCATGTCACAATCTCTTCACTCGCCAAAGCAAATGGGATCAATAATTGTTTGGTGGCACAAAACTTGTGCTGGAGAAAAAGAAACATTTCATTAGGCTTTTTGCCTTGAACTCTTCAGGACAATTTGCAAGAGTTCCAATAAAGGAGAAACTAAGAACATACTGTACAAGGAGCAGAATGGTGACGGTTTGGCAAGGGGACTCTGGTAAAGACACTGCAAGGGAGAATGCAGCAGTTACTGATCATTAGCAGTTAACTGCCATATGTTGCTTAGATTTTAAACTGCTCAGTTTAAACAGTGAATGGTCAGAGTATTGCTGAGAGAAATGAGCCAGCGAATAGTTACCACCTATTCTGTTGACTTGGCTCAGCATCAAGGATCCAGATTCAATTCCAGCCTCAGGCAACTGTGTGGAGATTGCACATTTTCCCTGTATCTGGTGGATTTCCTCCCATAGACCAAAGATGTGCAGGTTACTCTATGATTCTTCTGCCTCCTGTCCAACAGGTCTCTCTCAAACAATACAAGTGATGTCGCTGTGCACTCTTACATACCTCTCATATAATGACTACTTCTAAAGTAGTTATTTAGCACTGAGGAAATGTGAGACACCATATAAATGCATTTATATCAATAGTTTTGTCCTTGATGTCAAAGTTAAAACCCATATCTAGTGTGTTTTAAAGTGAATGAAATGAGATTATGAAATTTGCTTGGGAATTGTATTGGCTCTTCCAAATGAGGAACCATTCCAAATTAGGAGTGTAAAGGTAAGGAGCATAATGCAATTACTGATAATTGCCTGTAACAGCAGGTTAACTGAGCAGCTAGAACTTACCTTTAATCACAGGCACTCCATCTCTGTCAGATACCACAATGGCATGAAGGCCCTCAACACTGCAACACAGTTATGCAAGATTATTCATGTTGCACCTCTAAACTGGTATTGGAATTCTAATTGCACAAACTTTATTTGTTGAACGATTGTAATAAAAATGCCCATAGTAATGAGAATCCAATTTCACAATGTTGAGTATTAACAAACAAGAATTTTATATATTTTATCATTTCCTTGGGCTCCTGAAGCTGTTTGAAAATTCAGCAACACCAACAATATCCTGGAAACCAACAGTTTCTTGAAGGTTGCGTCAAGGTAGACAGGGTGGTAAAGATGGTGTTTGGCATGCTTGCCTTCATTGTTCAGACCACTGAACATAGGATTTGGGATGTCACTTTGCAGTTGTACAGGACTTTGATGAGGCCACTTTAGGAGTACTCTGTACAGTCTGGTCACCCTGCTTTAGGAAGGATATTATTAAACTGAAGATGGCTCAGAAATGATTTAACAGGATTTTACCAGGAATGGACAGTTTGAGTTATAAAGGGTGGTTGGATAGGCTTGGATTCTTTTCCCTGGACCATAGGAGGTTGAATGGAGGCTTTATAGAGATGTATAAAATCACAAGGGGCACAGATAAGGTGAACAGCAAAGATCTTTTCTGTAGTGTGGGGGAGTCCAAAACTAGGGGGCATAGTTTTAAGGTGAGGGGAGAAAGATTTAAAAAGGGACCTAAGGGGAAACGTTTTCACATAGAGGGTGGTTTGTATGTGGAATGAATTGCCAGAGGAAGTGGTAGGTACAGGTGCAGTTACAGCATTTAAAAGATATTTGGAGATGTACATGAGGACAGTGAAAAGTGTATAATGTTGCCACACAGTCATCACCTGAGGCACAAGTACCTCGGTACAGAATCTTAATAAAAAGGTGGAAACAAAGTTAGAAGTTAAACATTGCAGTAATCATAATATAGTGTAAAACATACAAAATAAGGTTAAAAGTTACACAATACAGACCTCCTTAGTTTTAAGTAAAAAATAAAGAAATAAAGCTGAAAGTCCAAGCATTACGCCCTTTATGTGCTTAGCCACATTGGAACGCACTTCAAGGAATTACCTCGAGACTAAAAGTCCATGCTGAGGCCACCATGCCATATCTGTGGGCTGGCAGGAGAGGAGAGGGGAAAAAACACAGAGACAAAAAAAAGAAAAAAAAATGGAATGGATGGAGCGAATGAGCTCCATCTGAAGTGCCCTACTCCACTGCTGTCTTGGACTAAATGAGGGATATGGGGCAAATGGGACTAGTTTCATTTGGGAAACTTGATCAGAATGGATGAGTTGGATCAAAGGGGTCAGTTTCTGTGCTGCAAGACTTTATGACTCTGAAAAAGACAATTATTGCACAGATTTTTTCACTACTCACCCCTTGTAAAGTGTCATATATTTTCTTTGTCATGCAATGCATGTGCATAAAACATTTTTACACCCTGTCTACTAAGTACGATTTTATATCTAAAATGACTATGCAGAATTAACTACAGTATTCATGTCAATGTCATTACAAGCAATCTATTTCCATTTCTTATAATGGTTTAAATATTCACAGCCATTATCTCAAAACTATATTCAATAGGAGACCCCAAGTTAAATCGAAACTGTAACAGTACAGCGAGTAAGTAAACAATATTATACTCCTTACTGCAATAGCTACAGAGCAATTCAATGTTGCCACATTTAAATGAGATTACATTGTTCAAAGTTTGTCTGCACTAAAGCAGTGTCACTTTTAATACCATTCTGATTCCATATGTTCCAAATGTTTATTTGTTTATGCCAACAAAATTAAACAGCCCACACGCTCTAATCAATGTTATTTATACATCAAACTGACCTAACTATATAAAGGCACTTATCACCATTTATGGTGACCACATTTTGGATAAACGTCACCCAGGTATCCTTCCTTTAGGAACGCAACAAAAAAAAAGTGAAAGAAAGTTTGAACAATTTATTGAACCAGACAACAGCTGTAGAATGTTAACTGATCAGCTCAGATCTTCATTGATGCATTGATTGTTGCCACACAAAAGAACCTTGGCTAATTCGAATCTAAAGGAAAATCTATCTAACTCTCAACTATATCTTCACTTGCTTGCATTTCTAAGTGCTGCTTCTGTTATGAGACCAACCCTCTAAGATTCTGAATTGATATACGCTAGCTGTAAAACCAAGAATTAAGGTCACCAAGGTAATGGTGGAATAGTCTTTTAGCTGAGCTTATAAAGCAAGATTATTATAAGTAAAATAGGACAGAGCTACAGAGCTAATCATGGCCTAGGTTTGAGGCCAAACTCAGCAGCTGCCACACAATGCCCCATTGCCTTTGTTTAACATTATACACACTGTCTTGAATATCATTCACTACACTTTAATCATTATCTTTGGTTTAGAGATATGTCTAGGCTGGCTTTCCAACAGTATTAGTAACCAGTTGGCACTTGCAGATGAAACATAATTTCTAGCATATTACAGGCTGAAGTGGGGCACGGTGAGGAAATTGCCAAATACTGCTAAAAAGACAAATGCTTAGAGACAACTAACACCACAAAGATATTTGTTAGTCAATCTGAAACATTATTACAGAATTTCAGGAAAGTTGAGCTTAGAAAATAAAGGGAAAAGTGAAAATACAACAATTAAGAAATATATAAGTGTAATAGCAGAGGTGTTACAGCTTATTTCAGATGTATTGAAGGTACCAGTCAGTATAAACTTATCTAAAGAAAAGTCAGAAATCAAAACACAGGAGGAAGGATTATTTTACAATTTTACCTAGGCAACTGCTTGTAAAGGTATCTCTTCAAGTCCTGCAGAAGAAAGACATCAATTTAGAAGAACACAGTAAAAATGTAAATTATACTGCATGTTTTCAACTTGAATTCAGAACTGAAATTCATAGAATCCCTACAACATGGAAACAGCCCCACAAATCCATACCAATACTCCAAAGAGTATCTCATCCAAACCCATTCCACATTACTCTACATTTACCCCTAACCTACACATCCCTGAACACTATGGGCAATTTAGATTAGATTCCCTACAGTGTGGAAACAGGCCCTTTAGCACAAGTCCACACCGACCCTCCGAAGAGTAACCCACCCAGACCCATTTCCCTCTGACTAAGCACCTAACACGATGGGCAATTTAGCATGGCCAATTCACCTGACCTGCACATCTTTGGACTGTGAGAGGAAACCAGAGCACCCGGAGGAAACCCACGTAGACAATTAAACAGAGTCTCAACCAGTTACAATTATTTAACTCTCACCTTCATGCGAGGTATTCCACAGCAGGATCCTTTATAGATATAATATATCATCGTCCCCTTTCAAATACTCAGAGTTGAGAGGGGGATAAGAGGAAGGACTCACCCACTTTGAACTTTCAATGTGCTGTAATTAAATTTCAATCTCGTGTCACTGCTATCAGGTGCTGGTTGTTTCATGTACATGCAGAAACCTCCGCTCAAACTAAGCTTAAATAGACCAATGGAAGAACATTCTGCCTCATATTTTATTTCCTAATAATTCCAAAATTAAAGGAATGTCTTGCTAATGGGATCTACAAGAGGATGTTTGTTACATATTTAGATGACGTTTTGTTGAAATTTACAAGAATGGCAGCATGGCATACTGTAGCATTATATGCATTGCACTAGTCAGCTTAGTTAATGGTAGAAGACATTTTCTACATACTCTTCAAACTTGCTACATAGGCAGCCTAGCAAATTACACATTTCTTCTTACCAATTAAGAAAATATTACTTACATCTGCCATCTTCCTTTAAATGTTTAATACTCAATTCTGAAACATAAAACAGTAATGCACCATCGCTAAATGTGTGACTTTATCCTTTGACACTTACCAAAGTAAACAAAAAGGATAGCATAGTTAACTTTCATATTAAATTGAGCTATAACAGAGTGAAGGAACATAAGGTTTTTAAAATCAGTGTCTTTAACTGTGTTCAGCAAGTCAGTTCTGAGGAGTTGGATATGTTTTGCAGCCAATAGTTTGATGTTGCATCTAAACTTCCCACATGCTTTAGCCACCATCACATTCACAGTTCAAATTCCTCCATGGGCTCATCCCTCAAAATCAACCAATTCTGTCAGCCTTCCAGCATAGGAACACTCCGTCACATCCCTTGACTGGGGCCTCAATCCCCAATTTTAAACCTACTTGGAAGCTGTGCCTTCAGCTACCCAGATAATCTGGGATTCCCTCCCTAAACCTTTCTCTCCTTCCCCTTCATATCTGCTGCTTTAATCAATATCTCAAGGAGCTCAATGCCAAAAATTCTCATTTTGGAACATCTAAATACTTTAATGATGCTTTATAAATACAACTCGTTGTATCAATGACATTTTTCTATTTCTATCAGCCACCTGGGCAAACATACTAAATTAGGGATCATATCAGACTCTGCAACCACACTTGCTAACTAGGCTGAAGCTTTCTAAACACATTTTACTTAGGACCCATACAACAGGGTGGGGGTGCTTTCACTACATCATTTTGCACTCCATTCACTTTCCACATCTACAGCTATTTGGATGGCAGAACATACAGCCTGATAGTTTCAAGTATGCAATTTTCTGGATTAATGCAATTTTGTGCATTAAAAATGCACAAAAGTATTTGTCCAAATTTAAAATATAGGGCATCTATTAATAAAGTATTTTTTTTCTAATCTTAAAATTACTATTTCTGAAAGAAAACAACTCCAGATTGTTGTCTAATACCTATAATGAGTAACTAGTTGAAAGTGACCAACTCCATCACATTCTAGAGCATTAAAGAATTTGCTGAGCATTCACTAACCCAGGATATTTTAGAACAACAATCATACTGTACAGAAGAAGCCATTCAACCCATCTAGAAGTATACCTGTACTTCTAGGAATATACTACTACCTACATGCTCCTGCACTAAGGTCCATAGCCTTGAATCAAAAGATGTGGAGCTGGAAAAGCACAGCAGGTCAGACAGCACCCAAAGAGCAAGAGAGTTGATAAGTCCTTCATCACATTCCTGAAATGTTAACTCCTGCTCCTTGGGTGCTGCCTCACCTGCTGTGCTTTTCCAGCACCCACACTTTTTGACTTTGACTTTCCAGTATCTGCAGTTCTCACTTTCTCCTCCTCTCCATAGCCTTGAATGTTTGATGCTTCAAGGCCTAATCCAAGTATTTTTTCAAAAAGATTGAGGCTTCCCACTTTAACTGTCCTCCCAAGAGTGCATTCCAGACAGATGCATTGGATGAAAATGTTTTTTCTCAAATCTCCTCTGAACATCCAGCCTTACACTATGCTCCCCTTTTATTCACCCCTCAATCAATGTGAACAGCTGCTTTCAATCCACTCTGTCTATGCCCCTTATAATGTTATACACCTCTATAATGCTCTCCCCTCAACTTTCTCTGTTCCAAAGAAAACAACCCAGGTTTATCCAGCCTCTCTTCATAGCTGAAATGCTCCATCCCAGGCAACATCCTGGTGAATCTCATTTGCACCCCCTCCAATATAATCACATTCTTCCTACATGGTGACCAGAACTGCATTATAGTTGCAGCCTAACAAAAGTTCTATACAGCTCCAACTTGACCTCCCTGCTCTTATAATCTATCCATACATTTTAATAAATATATGCTACAAAGCCACTGATTTCTTAAATAGTAAATCCCAAACACACTTGGCAAAATAATCTTTCTCCTTCTCCATCAGAACAGAAATCTCTAGACCTCAACCTTATTTCTAAATTCTCCTACTCTTCAAGAATAGTCCGACCTGAGAGCAAAGACAATACTTTGACTTTATGTCTCATTCAAAAGGTGCACCTCTGACAGTGCAGCACTCCCTTTGCACTGGCAATGGGACAGCCTGTCAAGATTCATAAGCTCAAGACTGGAGTAGACTCTGAATATCTGTCAAATCAACATTTAACCTTTTCTGCTTGAAGAAACCCCACTGCAAAGTCTGTCATGCGTAACACCAAGAACCACATTACATATATGGTGGTGCTGAATGTCTTAAAACGCATAAAGGTGGATAAATCCCTGGAACCTGATCAGGTATATCCCAGAACCATGTGGGAAGCTAGGAAAATGATTGCTGGACTTCTTGCTGAGATATCTGTATCATTGATAGCCACGGGTGAGATGCTGGAAGACTGAAGGGTGGCTATTGTGGCGTCATTAGTTAAGAAAGACTCTAAGGAAACATCAGGGAACTATCGATCAGTGAACCTGACGACAGTGATAGCTATGTTGTATTTGGAAAGGCAAGGACTGATTAGGGATAGTCAACATGTCCTTGTGTGTGGGCAATCATGTCTTACCAATTTGATTGAGTTTTTTTTGAAGTGACAAAGAAGACTGATGAAGGCAGAGCGATGTAGACAGATAATGAAAACAACTTTTGATACATTTGTCTTTATTGGTCAGCACATTGAGTATAGGAGTTGAGATGTTATGTTGCAGCGGTATAGGACATTGGCTGGAACACGTTTGGAATACTGTGTTCAATTCTGGTGTCCCTGCTATAGGAAGGATGTTGTTGAACTTGGAAGGTTCACAAAAGATTTACAAGAATGTTGATAGGGTTGGAGGGTTTGAGATACAGGGAGAGGCTGAATAGGTTGGAGCTATTTTCCATGGAGCATTGGAGGTTGAGGGTTAATTTTCTAGAAGTTTATAAAATCACGAGGGCACGGATAGGGTAAATAGCCAAGGTATTTTTCCCAGGGTAGGGGGAGGGCATAGGTTTAAAGTGAGGGGGGAAAGATTTAAAACGGACCTAAGGCACCACTTTTTCACACCGAAGGTGGTGCATGTATGAAATGAATTGCCAAAGGAGGTAGTGGAGGCAAATACAATTACAACTCTTAAAAGGCATCTAGATGGGTACATGAATAGGAAGGTTCAAAGTTTGTGAGAAGATTTGTAGCTCGGGTGCTCGTTGTTGTGGTTCTGTTCGCCGAGCTGGGAATTTGTGTTGCAGACGTTTCGTCCCCTGTCTAGGTGACATCCTCAGTGCTTGGGAGCCTCCAGTGAAGCGCTTCTGTGATGTTTCCTCTGGCATTTATAGTGGTTTGAATCTGCCGCTTCCGGTTGTCAGTTCCAGCTGTCCATTGCAGTGGTCGGTATATTGGGTCCAGATCAATATGTTTATTGATTGAATCTGTGGATGAGTGCCATGCCTCTTGGAATTTCCTGGCTGTTCTCTGTTTGGCTTGTCCTATAATAGTAGTGTTGTCCCAGTCGAATTCATGTTGCTTGTCATCTGCATGTGTGTCTACTAAGGATAGCTGGTCGTGGCGTTTCGTGGCTAGTTGGTGTTCATGGATGCGGATCGTTAACTATCTTCCTGTTTGTCCTATGTAGTGTTTTGTGCAGTCCTTGCATGGGATTTTGTACACTACACTGGTTTTGCTCATGATGGGTATCGGGTCCTTTGTTCTGGTGAGTTGTTGTCCGAGAGTGGCTGTTGGTTTGTGTGTGCTGTTATGAGTCCTAGTGGTCGCAGTAGTCTGGCTGACAATGTAGTGTAAAAAATCCCATGCAAGGACTGCACAAAACACTGCATAGGACAAACAGGAAGACAGCTAACGATCCGCATCCATGAACACTAACTAGCCACGCAACGACACGACCAGCTATCCTTAGTAGCCACACACGCAGATGACAAGCAACATGAATTCGACTGGGACAACACTACTATTATAGGACAAGCCAAACAGAGAACAGCCAGGGAATTCCTAGAGGCATGGCACTCATCCACAGATTCAATCAATAAGCACATCGACCTGGATCCAATATACCGGCCACTGCAATGGACAGCTGGAACTGACAACCGGAAGCGGCAGATTCAAACCACTATAAACGCCAGAGGAAACATCACAGAAGCGCTTCACAGGAGGCTCTGAGGATGTCACCTAGACAGTGGACGAAATGTCTGCAACACAAATTCCCAGCTCAGCGAACAGAACCACATCAATGAATAGGAAGGGTTCAAGGAATATGGGCCAAATGTTGGTAAACGAGACTAGAATAATGTTGGATATCTGGTCGGTAAAGGTGAGTTGAACCAAAGTATCTGTTTCCGTGCTGTACAACTCTATGACATCCTCAGCTCCATTCAGATAAATCCCCTCTACAAAACCTTAGCACCCTCGTTAAATTACAATACTTAGCATACTATAATATGGCAACTGGGGTCTGACTGGGATTTTTTGATTTTTAGTGTTATACCAATTGCCTATACTTGTATGGTCAAACATGAAATGTACTCTGAATGCATATGTTCTCCCCCTCAATGTACATATCCCTTAAAGGCATCACTGTTCCTTCAGCTGCTGAAATTGTACTAGTTTTATATTGCCACTCTACACAGTCATAGAGCTGTACAGCATGGAAACAGAGCCTTCAGTCCAACTTGGCCACATCAACCAGCTATCCTAAATTAGTCACGGTTTGGACTCCCCCATCCCCAGGAAAAGACCTTGGTTATTCATCATATCCATGCCCCTAATGTTTCATAAAGCTCAATGAAGTTACCCCTCAGCCTCCAATGCTCTATGGAAAGTAACCCTCCCCTTTGTTAAATTTCATTTGTCACTTGTCTACTCATTTCATTGTTCTCAGTCTTTCTGCAGTCCATTACTGCTTCTGCGTTTTTCTTTGATTTCCAAATTTTAGATCTTTAGTATCCTTTGAAATTGTCAAAGTCCAAGACTTTAATATTTATCATAATAGACAAAACCTAAAAGCCAAAACTAAAGCTGTGGAGATTGGCAGGAAAGCTGCTTTTAATTCCTTTACTGTGGTGGTGTGACAGTAAAGGTGAAGAGAAAAACAGAGAATGGCTGTTTTCTCTGCTGAGTGGGTCAGCAACATTTAAATATCATTGGTGAGGGGGGAAAGGATACTTTATTTCACTTGGAGATTTGTTGGAATATGCAACATGCTACTTGAAAGGATGCTAAGAGTTGATTTGATAAATAAAAGAATTCATTGCATAGCACTTTAATGACTTTAGGATGTTCCCCAGGGTTTTACAGTCCCTAAAGTACTTTTGAAGTCTTGCTATTGTAATGTAGTTATAAGTTACAGAATCACAAAGGGTCAAATTCAAAAAGCACAGATGATCATTTGGCTGACCACATCCGTGCAAAAGCAGTTGGCTAATTCAATTTCCCTATCCGTTCTCCACAATAGCAGACGTTTATTCACCAATTATCCAACTCACTTTTGAAAGCCTGAGAGAACCAGTCTGACTCAAGATTGGGATACAGACATAGTTAAAAATCACACAACACCAGGTTATAGTCCAACAGGTGTATTTGGAAACACTTAGCTTTTGGAGCGCTGCACCTTCATCAGTGGTTGTGGAGTACTCTACAACCACCCAATGAAGGAGCAGCACTCCGAAAGCTAGTACTTCCAAATAAACATGTTGGACTATAATCTGATATTGTGCGATTTTTAATTCTGTACACCCCAGTCCAACACCAGCATCTCCATTTCAGGGATACAGACAGAATCTAACCTCATACTTTTAATGCACTGTCTGAGCGGAGATGACACTTTGTAAAAATAAAACCTTAAGTTATCTTGAGAATGTAATTTGAAAGTAGCTCTGGGATTTACATATTAATGAACGAAAACCTGCAACCCATTCTAAAAGATGAAAGACTTAACAGCAATCTACTTTGTTCAATAGATCATATCAGTTGCATGCATGACACTGATCTTTTGCTATACATTCTGAATTACGATCCTGCTACACAGTTACCTGAAGGAGCAGCGCTGTGAAAGCTAGTACAGGTAGACAATACTTTATCTGAAATCCCGAAATCAGAAGATTTTATCGTGAAGCTTTTATTTCCATTAACAAGATTGTTTGGCCTGCAATTAACCAAACTTCACATCCACTTTACCCACATCACTCAAATCTGACGAGGTGGTGTGACCCAGCACTGGCAAGCATCAATTCTGTCTCAGGGCCCATAGTACTCACAGGTGTGTCTGCTGTTATTTAAATTTTTTTCAAAACTGTCACTTATTCCAAAATCGGAAAAATTTTGAATTCTGAAAGCCAGCTGGTCTCAAGGGTTTCAGATAAAGGATTGTGTGCCTGTACCTCCAAATAAACCTGTTGGACTATGACCTGGTGCTGTGAGATTTTTAACTTTGTCCACCCTAGCCCAGCACCAGCAACTCCACATCATCCTCAAACAGGGCATTCCTGTTCAGATTGTAACTGCTTGCTACGTAATAAAGATATTGTAACACAGCAGACAACTTTTGGATGGTAAAGTCCACAAACAGCAGTCCAATGACTACTGTAAGTCCTTATACAGCAATGCTGATTCGACTAACATAGGGAGGATACTGGTGAAAACTCTCCTGTTCTTC
This sequence comes from Chiloscyllium plagiosum, assembly GCF_004010195.1. Taxonomy (NCBI): domain Eukaryota; kingdom Metazoa; phylum Chordata; class Chondrichthyes; order Orectolobiformes; family Hemiscylliidae; genus Chiloscyllium; species Chiloscyllium plagiosum. Next base: position 38,399,003 of record NC_057741.1, read on the forward strand.
TGTCAAATATTTTTCACTGAGAAGGCATTGGGTGCATGTGTGGTCATATGGCTCATCCAAAAGATACAACCTCTATCATGGCAGTACACCCTCAGTGACACTGGAAACAAATGAAGCCAAAAGCTTCAGAGTCAGAGGACAACAGGGGAAGTCTCAGATAGCAGTGTGAAAGGGGAGGAGGACCAGCCAGCAGGGGTGGGCAGATTGAATGGCCTCCAGTCTGTACACCCACCATGATGCCCAGTCAGCTGCCAGATCAGTTTACATGGGTTCAGGATCAGCTTATCCTCCAGCGCCTGGAAAACAGGGCAATAGGTCCCTTCAAGCCAAGTTATTTTTCCCAGGGATAGGGGAATCCAAAACTCGAGGCCTAGGTTTAAGGTGAAAGGGAAAAGATTTAAAAAAGGACCCAAGAGGCAACCTTTTCACAGAGAGAGTGGAGTATTATGAAACAAGCTGCCAGAGGAAGTAGTGGAGATGGCTGGTACAATTAAACATTTAATAGGCATCTGGTAGGGTATATGGAGAGGAACGGTTTAAAGCCTATGGAGAGATTTGAATGGCGAATGTGATGGTGGCTGAAGTTTAGGAGATACATCAAATCATTGGATGCTGAATATAGACCATTGCTAAACAGTTAAAGCAGGGCAGAAGTCCCACACACCTCCAGAAAGCAGGGCAGGAATCCCATCCCCTCCAAGACCCTGGGAAGCAGGGCAGGAATTCCCTCCCCGAGCCCCTGGGCAGGAATCCCCTCCCCTAACTCCCGGGCAGCAGGGCAGGTATCCCCTCTCCTAGCCCCTGGGCAGGAATCCCCTCCCCTAGCCCCAGAGCAGGTATCCCCTCCCCTAGCCCCTGGGCAGCAGGGCAGGAAGCCCCTCCCAGAGCCCCTGGGCAGCAGGGCAGGAATCCCCTCCCCTAGCCCCAGAGCAGGTATCCCCTCCCCTAGCCCCTGGGCAGCAGGGTAGGAATCCCCTCCCCTAGCCCCTGGGCAGCAGGGTAGGAATCCCCTCCCCTAACCCCTGGGCAGCAGGGTAGGAATCCCCTCCCCTAACCCCTGGGCAGCAGGGTAGGAATCCCCTCCCCTAACCCCTGGGCAGCAGGGCAGGAATCCCCTCCCCTAACCCCTGGGCAGCAAGGCAGGAATCCCGTCCCCTAACCCATGGGCAGCAGGGTAGGAATCCCCTCCCCTAACCCCTGGGCAGCAGGGCAGGAATCCCCTCCCCTAACCCATGGGTAGCAGGGCAGGAATCCCCTCCCTAAACCCCTGGGCAGGAATCCCCTCTCCATGCCCCACAAACGCTGAGATCTCGCGGCGGGCTCAATCATACCGCGCACTTTAATTCTATCCCTAGCAGTGTCTCTCCGCGGGGGAAGCACGGCACGGACAAGCCTCGGGACCCTATCGCCCGCAGGGGTTTACCTCAGGCGGATCAAGGATCGCAGCAACGCTCGCGCAGGCGGCCGGACATGTCATGTGACCGGGACCATCCCAGGTGGGCGGATCCTTCATCATCTGAGCACTCCGTCACGTGACAGTGGACGGATGGGGAAGGGTGAGAGCGACGTCATCTGGGTGGGCGGGGTTATCATTCTAAGCGCCCCGTACTGGGCGGGGCCTACCCCAACCGAACAAACAGGGCGGCAGTGCCCCCAGGTCAGAGAGAGGGTCTCCAAACCAGCAGGGAGGGTCAGTGCTGAGGGAGTGCCACACTGTCGGAGGGTCAGTGCTGAGGGAGTGCCGCACTGTCGGAGGGTCAGGACTGAGGGAATGTCACACTGTCAGAGGGTCAGGGCTGAGGGAACGCCACACTGTCGAGGGGTCAATGCTAAGGGAGTGCTGCACTGTCAGAGGGTCAGTGCTAAGGGAGTGCTGCACTGTTCAGGGGTCAGTGCTGAGGGAGTGCTGCATAGTTGGAGGGTCAGTGCTGAGGGAGTGCCACACTGTCGGAGGGTCAGTGCTGAGGAAGTGCTGCACTGTCGGAGGATCAGTGCTGAGGAAGTGCTGCACTGTCGGAGGATCAGTGCTGAGGAAGTGCTGCACTGTCGGAGGATCAGTGCTGAGGAAGTGCTGCACTGTCGGAGGATCAGTGCTGAGGAAGTGCTGCACTGTCGGAGGATCAGTGCTGAGGAAGTGCTGCACTGTCGGAGGATCAGTGCTGAGGAAGTGCTGCACTGTCGGAGGATCAGTGCTGAGGAAGTGCTGCACTGTCGGAGGATCAGTGCTGAGGAAGTGCTGCACTGTCGGAGGATCAGTGCTGAGGAAGTGCTGCACTGTCGGAGGATCAGTGCTGAGGAAGTGCTGCACTGTCGGAGGATCAGTGCTGAGGAAGTGCTGCACTGTCGGAGGATCAGTGCTGAGGAAGTGCTGCACTGTCGGAGGATCAGTGCTGAGGAAGTGCTGCACTGTCGGAGGATCAGTGCTGAGGAAGTGCTGCACTGTCGGAGGATCAGTGCTGAGGAAGTGCTGCACTGTCGGAGGATCAGTGCTGAGGAAGTGCTGCACTGTCGGAGGATCAGTGCTGAGGGAGTGATGCACTGTCGAGGGGTCAGTGCTGAGGGAGTGCCGCACTGTCGGCAGGTCAGTGCAGAGGGAGTGCCGCACTGTCGGAGGGTCAGTGCTGAGGGAGTGCAGCACTGTCGGAGGGTCAGTGCTGG
>NC_057741.1:38403353-38438780 GCF_004010195.1 Chiloscyllium plagiosum
GCACTGTCGGAGGGTCAGTGCTGAGGGAGTGTCCCACTGTCGGAGAGTCAGTGCAGAGGGAGTACCACGCTGTCGGAGGGTCAGTGCTGAGTGACTGCCGCGCTGTTGGAGGGCCAGTGCTAAGGGAGTGCCGCATTGTCGGAGTGTCAGTGCTGAGGGACTGCTGCACTGTCGGAGAGTCAGTGCTGAGGGAGTGCTGCACTGTCGAGGAGTCAGTGCTGAGAGGGTGCTGCACTGTCAGAGGATGAGTGCTGAGGGAGTGCTGCACTGTCGGAGGGTCAGTGCTGAGGGAGTGCCGCACTGTCGGAGGATCAGTGCTGAGTCAGTGGGCACAATCGGAGGGTCAGTGCTGAGGGAGTGGGCACTGTCAGACGGTCCGTGCTGAGGGAGTGGGCACTATCGGAGGGTCTGGGCTGAGGGAGTGCCGCACCGTCGGAGGGTCAGTGCTGAGGGAGTGCCGCACCGTCGGAGGGTCAGTGCTGAGGGAGTGCCGCACAGCGCTGAGGGAGTGCAGCACTGTCGGAGGGTCAGTGCTGAGGGAGTGGGCACTGTCGGAGGGTCAGTGCTGAGGGAGTGTTCCACTGTCGGAGGGTCAGTGCAGAGGGAGTGCCACGCTGTCGGAGGGTCAGTGCTGAGTGAGTGCCGCGCTGTTGGAGGGCCAGTGCTAAGGGAGTGCCGCATTGTCGGAGTGTCAGTGCTGAGGGAGTGGGCACTATCGGCGGGTCAGTGCAGAGGGAGTGCCGCACTGTCGGAGGGTCAGTGCTGAGGGAGTGCCACACTATCAGAGGATCAGTGCTGAGGGAGTGCCACCTGTATAGAGGTGGGTTGTTTGCCTCAGAAATTAAATGCAATCTCTGTCTTCCCTCTCAGGTGGATTTAAAAGATCCCATCTCTCTGTTTTGAACACAAGAGTGGAGTTCTCACCAGTGTTCCTTTCTACCTGTCCTATTGTCTTTAAGGAGCTCAGAACATAGACAATAGACAATAGGTGCAGGAGTAGGCCATTCAGCCCTTCGAGCCTGCACCGCCATTCAATATAATCATGGCTGATCATTCCTAATCAGTATCCTGTTCCTGCCTTATCTCCATAACCCTTGATTCCACTATCTTTGAGAGCTCTATCCAACTCTTTCTTAAATGAATCCAGAGACTGGGCCTCCACTGCCCTATGGGGCAGAGCATTCCACACAGCCACCACTCTCTGGGTGAAGAAGTTTCTCCTGAGCTCTGTCCTGAATCGTCTACCCCGTATTTTTAAGCTGTGTCCTCTGGTTCGACACTCATCCATCAGTGGAAATATGTTTCCTACTGCCAGAGTGTCCAATCCTTTAATAATCTTATACGTCTCAATCAGATCCACTCTCAGTCTTCTAAACTCAAGGGTATACAAGCCCAGTCGCTTCAATCTTTCAGTGTAAGGTAATCCTGCCATTCCAGGAATTGACCTCGTGAACCTACGCTGCACTCCTTCAATAGCCAGAATGTCTTTCCTCACATTTGGAGACCAGAACTGCACACAGTTCTCCAGGTGTGGTCTCACCTGGGCCCTGTACAGCTGCAGAAGCACCTCTTTGCTTCTATACTCAATTCCTCTTGTTATGTAGGCCAGCATGCTATTAGCCTTCTTCACTACCTGTTGTACCTGCATGCTTGCCTTCATTGACTGGTGTACAAGAACACCCAGATCTCTCTGTACTGCCTCTTTACATAAATTGATTCCATTGAGGTAGTAGTCTGCCTTCCTGTTCTTGCCACCAAAGTGGATAATCATACATTTATCCACATTAAACTGCATCTGCCATGCATCTGCCCACTCACCTAACTTGTCCAGGTCACCCTGTAATCTCCTAACATCCTCATCACATTTCACCCTGCCACCCAGCTTTGTATCATCAGCAAATTTGCTAATGTTATTGCTGATACCATCTTCTATATCATTAACATATATTGTAAAAAGCTGTGGTCCCAGCACGGATCCCTGCGATACCCCACTGGTCACTGCCTGCCATTCCGAAATTGAGCCGTTTATTACTACCCTTTGTTTCCTATTATGCTCACTAAAGTTCCTCTCATCCTTATAGTTCATCCGACCCTCCTCTTCAATGTGTTAGGTCCCAGCACGGATCCCTGCGGTATCCCACTGGTCACTGCCTGCCATTCCGAAATGGAGCCGTTTATCACTACCCTTTGTTTCCTATTATGCTCACTAAAGTTCCTCTCATCCTCTATAGTTCATCCGACCCTCCTCTTCAATGTGTTAGTCAGTCATGTTAGTCCTCCCAAAATGCATCACCTCACTCTTCTCAGGATTAAATTCTATTTGTCACTGTTCTGTCTGTCTGGCCAGCCTGCCGATGTCATCCCATAATCTAAGGCTTTCCTCTTTGCTATTTACCACACCACCAACTTTAGTGTTGCTGTGAGGTAGCCGATGAAATCTCCTAAATTCATTTCCAAATTTATTAATGTACAGTACAAACTGCAAGAGGCCCACCCTGAAGTTTTGAAGAGTACTATATAAATGCAAGTGTTTTATTTGTAATGTAGATGGCAGCTTTGCATGGTAACCATCCATTGTTGTTCAGTGAAGTCATGACTCTCACAAAGGAAATTCACAGGTCAAAGCCCTGGGTCTCAGCAGCAATCCAGGCAGGTGAGCTGTGAGAATCTCTGAAACTTTATTTTGCAGAACAAAATCCCAAACTTTTTTTGTTTCTCTGGTTCTGGTTGTTGGCCAGTGATGTGACAGACAACCAACTTTGAGTGTTTGACCAAAATGCAGAAATCTTGACAATATGCAAGTTCAAAAGTAAACTTATTCATTTTTATTTCAGGACACGAATATTACCACAAGGCATTAGCAGAGTTCCTCTTTGTGGCTCTTAACACATTAATACAGAATAAGATTTAGACAGCGCCTGTTAATTTTATCACTGTTGTATGTTGCAGATAAGACTAATGTAGTAAAGATGGGAATTGTACTCAGTGCTGACTCTCCATTGATATTACTAATTATGTTCACAGTGTAAAATCTCTGGCCATATCTGTAAACAGAGTGCATGTATCAGCTAATATGGGGTAAAGGAATGCAAAAGAAAGATGAATTTATTACTATCCTGCATTAATTACATCAGTAATTGAGGAGAAATGTCTTTCCACAGTGAGTGGTAAGGTGAAGTGTCGATGTGTTTAAGGAGAAGCTTTGTAAGTAGGGAAGCGGGGGGAAGTAAAATCAACAAAGCCTCAAAATAAAAATCAAAAACTGCGGCAAGTACAGAAAACAATTACCGTTTCACATTGTGAATGCTCAGTGTTTTCTCTCATTTTCGATAGGGTATCCACCAAAACTCACTTTCACATCTACATCTCCTTCCTTGACAATCATCTGTGAATTATTCTCTGCGGACTCAAATCAAAGTTCCATCCGGTGTGGTTCAGATCCACCTATGGTTACAGCTTTCTCCTAAAAGTTAAAACTCTGAATCAGCTGTTCCTTCTGAGTCCATATTGAGTCTCCATGGAAAAATCTGTTCAGACCTATTTTCATGCTGCATCCCAATAATTCTAAGTTTATTTTCTTCCAAGCACCAATCCAATTTTCTTGTGAAATCATTGATCACCTCTGTTTCCTCTTAGGCAGGGAGTTCCAGGTTATTCCCAATGTGAGCATAAAGTTCATCCTTGGGACCTCTGAATAGCAGGAAGTATTTTTTTAAATTAGTTCACAAAACGTTACTCTTCCTAGCTCAACTGATATTAATTGCCCATCCCTCCTTGCCCTGAAGGCAGTTGAGATTCAACACCATTGCTGTGGGTCTGGAGTCACATGTAGGCCAGACCAGGTAATGATGGCATTTTTCCTTCCAAAGTGTACATCGGTGAACCAGATTTCTTTTTTACAATAGTTAACAGTTTACATTATGCTATGATTTGGAGATGGCGGTGTTGGACTGGGGTGTACAAAGTTAAAAATCACACAGTGCCAGGTTATAGTCCAACAGGTTTATTTTGAAGCACTAGCTTTCAGAGCGCCGCTCCTTCATCAGGTGGTTATCACCTTCAGCAGCGCTCCAGAAGCTAGTGCTTCAAAATAAACCTTTTGGACTATAACCTGGTGTTGTGTGATTTTTAACTTTGTACGTTATGCTAGCTTTTGTTCTTAGTTCCAAATTTTTAACGACTCCAGATTTTATCATTTTACGATGATGGGACTCGAACCCATTTCCACAGAACATGAACCTGGGGACTTGGCCTCACTAATGCAGTGATAATACCCCCTACCCTGACTGCCTCACCTGCAGTGTTTCCTCTATTTCACCGTTTACATTCCCACAATAGCTGCTCACTCAGAAAACCAGGAGATCACTTTGGGATTTGTCTAAAATGTGTGGCTGAGCTTTCTAAGACATGTTGCCATTGATGTTTATAACATAAGAATATTGACAAAATGGTGTCTTTATCTCAATCCTGTCTGCTGGGTGATGGTGGGAGGAAGGTGATGGTGAAAGGAGTCCAAAAGAAGGGGAAGTTTGAGCCAAATCCTTTGGGGCGATGTCAAGAGATACTTCTTTACAAAAAAGCAGGAAGAGGAATCTGGGAATCTCTCTCTCTATCTTTCTCCTTCCCATCCCTCTATGTTGCTGAAACTGGGGCTCAATTGAGAATTTATAAACCAAGATTCATAGATTTTCACAAAAAAACAAACTAGTGCAGATCATGACAACACTCAGGAGCTCAGGAAGAATCTATAGAGAAAATTTCAGGTGAAGGTGAAAGGTCAACTCAACCTGAATATATTTCTTTTGATGGATTACTGAACAAAGCAAAAGATGGGAAAGTTAACATACACATCAAGCATGATGCAAATGAATAAATGGAACAGCAGGCTCAGAGGCTGAATGGCCTTCACCTACAACGGAAAACTAAGACGAGGATTCTGGGAGATAAAAGAAAGCAGCTTTGTTTTGTAGTGTGTTGGAAGGCAAAATATAATGTTATCAACGTCAGTACACAAAGAAGCTGCTAGTCACGAGCTTGGAACAAAAGAAAAAGTGTGGCTCATAATTATCCACGCTTAAAATAACTTTTATTTGATGTAGGTTGAGAGAAGGATACGTTAAATATATTTATATATATATTACAATCAACATTCCAAATTTACAATACAAACTGATTTCAGCACAGCAAGAGAAGAAACACAGAGCATGGTTCTGAGGACTTTAGATGTTCACAATTTTTTTAGGAAGTTGTACCACCCCACCCTTTAGTGGAATTTATCTTCTGAATTCAAGTACCTGTGATAGTATTGTCTGAATGTTTCAGGGTGTAAATTTATATGTCAATGCCAATTTATTGGGTATCAGATATGCTAATTTGATATCAAGTGTGGGAAGAAATGTTGAACAGAGTCCAACTAGAAATAAACTGGTTATTATTTAACACCACAAGAGTCTGCTTCATGTTTCTTCACCCCAGTGGAATTCTCTAGGTGAGTTTTTCTGTTCTATCCACATCTTTGCCAGTCTCCCACTGCAGTCGTCATAGCATTCAGTCTTCGCAATGAGATTTCTTTGAATCTGTATGTACATTGTCATTTTACTTTTAAGCAGCACAATTAAATGCTGAAGAAATTCAGCACAACTATACAATATTCACAAAAGTCTAGTTTATGTACTGCCACACATGCAACAGTAGACATTCATCCCAAAAGCTTTTCACATAATCCTTAATATAAGGAGTATGTCAATCTATCACTACTGTTTACCTTATTCAGTTAACAGGAACTGACAAAAATGTTGATGAATGCACCTTTCCAAATCAATGTGTTAGAGCAAAATAATGGGGAATGTTTCCAGAATTTCAAGACTTCATGTTCAAGGAATGTATTAAAGTCCAACTCACTGTTAACAAACTATGGAATCATTCTGAAATAGCTATTTATCTTAAAGTATAAAATTTTCAATAAGAGACACTAGCAGGGAAGTCTCTTCAACTATGCACAAGCATCTAAAGGACAGGGGTTATGGGCACAGCCCCCGGGTGCAGGGTTCCAACCTGTGCCATTTAAACCTCAGGGAACATCAACACAGACAAGACTGCTCTGAAGCTAGAACTCAAGTGTTTAGTTATTAAACCTGGATACAAATGACATTAATTGTATTAGGTTAGATCGTGTGCTTTTTTAAAAAGCTAATCTAGAATACACTGTATTGTATAGAATAAAGTGAAGGGGATGTGAAACACACACACACACCAGTCACTGTAAAGAACGTTGTCTTCAACAAATCAATCAGAAGTCTGTGCTGTGTTCAACTGGGTGGCAGCTGAAGATTCTCAAGGTAAGACTCGGTTACAAGACTGAGATTTATAATTTATTTCAAAATGTCAATAGATCAAAATGTCTCCCTGTACAATAAAACATTTAAATTAAATGAAAAAGCCTGGCTGCCTGCCTCAGCCTCCTCGATACAGATCATTAAGTCTTGCCAGTTTTTCACAGCTTTCCATCCGCATGAGTTCTGCTTTCTTCCGTAGTCGGTCATCTCGATATACCTTGGACGCGTAAAGGTAGTCATTTTCTTTCAAGGATAGAGAAAATAGCGTAATTAATGTATAGTATCTGGGAACAATGGACATTGAGAAATTACAAGTGACGGGTATAGGGCAGCCCAATACAGTGAGCTAGCATCACATTGTGCAGCACTGGGCACAGGCCGCACAGCACATAACACAGGCTGCAAAGTGCTGAGCACAGACTGTGCAGCACCGAGGCAGAATCCTCAACCAGCTGTAATTTTCTGCTCCTGTGTATTCTTCACATATGCATGCTCCTGACCATTTCCATTTCATCCCATCAACAACAGGGAGAAGACAATGGCATTGCAATACTATCACTGGATTAGTAATCCAGAGGTTAATAATTTGGGGATAATGGGGTCAGAACCCATCACAGTGGGTACTGAAGTTTAAATTCAATTAATAAATCTGGAATGAGTGTCAGTGATGGTGACCCCAAAACCATTGTTAATTCTCATAAAAAAACCCAAATGATTCACTAATGTCCTTTCGGGAAGGAACTCTGCCCCCACAATGGGATAGGCTCTGACCACCCTCAGTGCAATTAGGGATGGGCAAAAACTGCTGTTCCCTGCCTGTGGAGAAAGTGAGGACTGCAGATGCTGGAGACCAGAATTGAAAAGTGTGGTGTTGGAAAAACGCAGCAGGCCAGGCAGCCTTGGATGCTGCACTTTTCCAGCAACACACTTTTCAACTCTGTTTCTTGCCTGTAACAACCACATCTAATGAACAAATAAAAAAAACTCAACGATTGAAATGAAAAATTTCCAAACAGTGTAAAAACAATATCTATTAAGGTTGCTTAACTGAAGGGATCTCACAACAAAAAATACTACAACATGGTTTCCAAAAGAAGCGAAGAATCACTTAAAAAGAGTGAAAATCACAAGCATAAATTTAAACAACTCACTCTCTTGTCTTTCCTTCCAGCAGTTATTTCGAAGGTTGTTAATATAATCTTCTTCAACACTCTTTTCTACCTTTTGTAACGCCACACCTGTGTATTCTTTGTCAAATTCTTTGTTGACATAGTAAACTACTTTCAAATTACTGGTTTGCTTCTTAACAGTGTGTCCCAGGGCACTGTAAAACACAGAAATACCCATTGGTCAACTTAAACATAGTTAACTCTGCTTTCTCTCCATAGATGCTGCCAGCCCTGCTGAGTTTCTTCAGCAATTTCTGTTAAACACACTTGAGTGACACAACATTTCTCCTGCCTCTGTATTCAATGTCCATTTTCAAAGGAAGACTTGATTTTGGTCAGCACGAACAAGTTAGAGCAAAGGGTCGGTTTCTGACTTTATGATTGCATTTATATAGTGCCATTCATTACCCATGGCTATCCAAAGGACATCATGCCAGTAGTGAAGATCCAATGAAATGTAAAAATGCAGCAGCGAAATACAACAATAAGGTTATGACCAGGTAATGTTTTTGATTTTAGAAAGTGAGTTTAGTTGAGGGGTAAATATTGACTAGGAATACATGAGAAAAACTCAGTTCTTTGAAATTTAAAGCATTTTTTAAAAAAACAAATATTTCAAAACAAAGAACTTTGAAATAGGCTCTCAGATGTCAGGAAGAAAAACATTTTCCTTTAAAGAAAACATAGGATAGAAAACTAGGAATCTGACATTTAGCTCCTGTAAGAGGAAAGCTGAAAGTAGGAATGATTCACTTAGTGTCCTGAGCTCCTCACAAGATCCGTGTCAGGTGTAGCTCACTGGGTAGCATTTATAATCAAGTCAGAATTTGACTTGAGAAGTGGCTTCAAGTCTCAGTTTGCTGCTCTCAGTGCACACACAATCAAGACTGACACTCCCAGAGGGGTACTGGCATGCTGCTCCACGACCAGAGGTACCATCATTCAGAGGAGATATTGAACTGAAGCCCTCTCTAGGCCACTCAGATGGATCTAAAAATTACCCTCATCAATATTTATCCCTTAACAAACAGCAATAAACCAGATCATCATCATAACTTTGCTGCTTGTGGACTTGCTGGGTCTCCTCCATTATAACAATGGCTATACTTCAAAAGTAATTCATCAATGTAAAGTGGTTTGGGACGATCTCAAGTTATACAAGGTGCTATCTCAATGCAGGAGTTTTTATTTTACAAAGGAAACACCACATAAAGCATCCACTTAGTTACACATAGTTGAAACAAAGTATTAAGGCTCATTACCATTTTGAGTAGTTTCTTCCTCAAAGATTTAACTGGGTACCAAACACTGGATTAAACCTCACAGTGTGAAACTACCTCTGATGAACCCTCAAGCTTTACAAGCAGCAAAAGATACTGGCAACATTTTGTTATGGTTGAATAAAAGCTCAAATTAATGCAGCAATAACTAGCTTCTTTTATAGCGAAACTGTCTAGAACATTTTGTCAAGGATGGTATAGAGAAGACACTGGAGGGTATTTGCTACAATGACTTTACTCAATTATGTTGCTGTTCAACTTTCAGCTAACAAGAAGCAAAACCACACACTCATTCCGAGGAAGCTGACTTTAACAAAAAAACAATCCTCTAAGACAAAGAAATTCAGGAAACTATTGGTTCCAGTCAGCAGTACTTACGCTCTGTAGTAGAGGCTGTATGGTGGAGTAGATACCATCAACTGACTCAAAACTGACACCAGGATCAAGACAATAATGGGTAATAGCTGTAAAAACATGGAAAATCCTCCCTGTAAGATATAGGAGAGGAAAGTCAAGATGTAGTTTAATGAGATCATGAGAGTCCAGAGACAGTATATTCCTGTTAAGGTGACAGGAAAGGCTGGTAGGTATAGAGAATGCTGGATGACAAATTGAGGGTTTGGTTAAGAAAAAGAAGGAAGCATATGTCAGGTATAGACAGGATAGATCGAGTGAATCCTTAGAAGAGTATAAAGACAGTGGAAGTATACTTAAGAGGGAAATCAAGAGGGCAAAAGGGGACATGAGACAGCTTTGGCAAATAGGGTTAAGGAGAATCCAAAGGGTTTTTACAAATACATTAAGGACAAAAGGGTAACTAGGGAGAGAATAGGGCCCCTCAAAGATCAGCAAGGCGGCCTTTGTGTGGAGCCGCAGGAAATGAGGGAGATATACTAAACGAGTATTTTGCATCAGTATTTACTGTGGAAAAGGACATGGACGATATAGACTGTAGGGAAATAGATAGTGACATCTTGCAAAATGTCCAGATTACAGAGGAGGAAGTGCTGGATGTCTTGAAATGCATATAAGCGGATAAATCTCTAGGACCTGATCAGGTGTACCCTAGAACTCTGTGGGAAATAGGGAAGTGATTGCTGGGCCTCTTACTGAAATATTTGTACCATCGATAGTCACAGATGAGGTGCTGAAAGACTGAAGGTCGACGAACGTGGTGCCACTGTTTAATAAGGGTAGTAAGGACAAGCCAGGGAACTACAGACCAGTGAGCCTGACCTCAGTGGTGGGCAAGTTGTTGGAGGGAATCCTGAGGGACAGGAGGTACATGTATTTGGAAAGGCAAGGACTGATTAAGGATAGTCAACATGGCTTTGTGCGTGGGAAATCATGTCTCACAAACTTGACTGAGTTTTTTGAGGAAGTAACAAAGAGAATTGATGAGGGCAGAGCGTTCGACATGATCTATATGGACTTCAGTAAGGCATTCAACAAGGTTCCCCATGGGAGACTGATCAGCAAGGTTAGATCTCATGGAATACAGGGAGAACTAGCCATTTGGATTCAGAACTGGCTCAAAGGTAGAAGACAGAGGGTGGTGGTGGAGTGTTGTTTTTCAGACTGGAGGCCTGTGACCAGTGGAGTGCCACAAGGATTGGTGCTGGGTCCACTACTTTTCATCATTTATATAAATGATTTGTATGTGAGCTTAAAAGGTGTAGTTAGTAATTTTGCGGATGGCACCAAAATTGGAGGTATAGCAGACAGCAAAGAAGGTTACCTCAGATTACAACAGGATCTTGATCAGATGGGCGAGTAGGCTGAGGAGTGGCTGATGGAGTTTAATTTAGATAAATGCGAGGTGCTGCATTTTGGGAAAGCAAATCTTAGCAGGACTTATACACTTAATGGTAAGGTCCTATGGAGTGTTGCTGAACAAAGAGACCTTGGAGTGCAAGTTCATAGCTCCTTGAAAGTAGAGTGACAGGGAGAAAGGATAGTGAAGAAGGCATTTGGTATGCTTTCCTTTATTGGTCAGTGTTGAGTACAGGAGTTGGGAGGTCATTTTGCAGCAGTACAGGACATTGGTTTGGTTACTTTTGGAACACACTGTGCAATTCTGGTCTCCTTCTTATCAGAAGGATGTTGTGAAACTTGAAAGGGTTCAGAAAAGATTTACAAGGATGTTGTCAGGGTTGGAGGATTTGAGCTACAGGGAGAGGCTGAACAGGCTTGGGCTGTTTTCCCTGCAGCATCGGAGACTGAGGGGTGACCTTATAGAGGTTGATAAAATCATGAGGGGCATGGATAGGGTAAATAGACAGGATCTCTTCCCTGGGGTGGGGGAGTCCAGAACTAGAGGGCATAGGTTTAGGGTGACAGGGAAAAGATATAAAAAAGACCTAAAGGGCAACCTTTTCTCGCAGAGTGTGGTGCGTGTGTGGGAATGAGCTGCCAGAGGAAGTGGTGGAGATTGGCACAATTACAACATTTAAAAGGCATTTGGATGGGTATATGAATAGGAAGAGTTTGGAGGGAAATGGGATGGGTGGCTGGCAGGTGAGACAAGATTGGGTTGGGATATCTGGTCGGCATGGACGGGTTGGACCGAAGGGTCTGTTTCCGTGCTGTACATCTCTGTGACTCTATGATCCTATGTAGTGAATTTCTCTGTTGCCATGGTTCAACAGCAACCTTAAACATTTGCAGGGTTCAAAGTTAGATCAGACATAAATAATGATCCTATTTAGCAGGCGGGCTTACAATGTGGGAGTTGCTGCTTGCTACAAATAACATTTCAACAGGGCCTTGTCCTCCGCAGGTTAAAGAAATTATGAAATCATAAGGGGCAGGGATAGGGTGAGAGCCAGAGGCTTTTCCCCAGGTGGGGGAGTCCAAAACTAGAGAGCATAGGTTTAAGGTGGGAGGGGAAAGATTTAAAAGGGACCTAAGGGGTAATTTTTTCATGTAGAAGTTGGTGTGCATGATGGAGTGAGCTGCCAGAGGAAGTGGTGGAGAGGCAGATAAAATCACAACATTTTTTAAAAAGCAACTGGATGGGTACATGAATAGGAAATGTTTAAAGGGATTTGAGCCAAATGCTGGCAAATGGGACTAGATTAATTAATGAGTTGGACCGAAGGGTCTGTTTCTGTGCTGTGCATCTCTATGACTCTGCCTGGGTATTGGGTATTTTTTCTGAATTAAACAAAGTGAGGGGGACAATTGTTCCCTGGCGCCTTCTCCATGGCAATGTTTCAACTGGATCTGATTGCCAACCAATCAGTACCCTTTTACAGATATTGTACAAAACGTTGCTCCCATTGAAATATGGAATTCTGTGTCTGTCCTGTCAGTGAAGTTGAAAAACTTGGGCAGCACATCGCCACCCCATTTAAAAAAAACTCTCTATTCAGGTATTGGCACAATTACACATAATGCACCCACTCCACCCACCCTAACACGTATATTAGAAGCTCAAATACCTTCCCAAGGAAACACAAACTCCATTCCCAAGTCGGCAGAGCACCAAATTGACTGGAATTCTTTGCTCCACAAAGGGGTTACTTAACAGAGATTTCTAAAATGATGGAAAGCTGTTTGATCAGGTAGCTGTATAGAAGATAATTCCACACATGGAACTGAATAGTTTTAAGGTCGAGGTGGTTAGATTCATGATAAGCACGAGAGTGAAAGGTTATCGGGCGGGTAGGCTTGGGTAATTAGATCTTATCGATTGGCACAACAGGCTCAGAGAAGCCTAAACCGAACCCTAACTCAAATATTTGCATGGAACATGTTTGGAATTGTACAGACGTTCTATACAAATGCAAATATTAATTCTGTTCATAACCTTCTCTCACCAATAAAACAAACAACCCATGCATTTGAAGAGAAATTACAAATTTTGAAAGTCTCATGTCCGCCCACAGCCTGTGGGGAACACCGTATGGCTGCTCTCTCAATAGAGAGAGAGAGAGAGAGAGAGAGAGCGAGCGCAAGCGAGAGCGAGAAGTTTGGTGAGGCTGAGAAGGTGGGACCCAATTGAACCCACACTGTTGGCATCATGCTGCATCCAAACCAGCCAACCAGCCAATTGAGCTAACTGATCTCCCCCACAAATGTGAATACATACATCAGCTCTCTCATCCTCTCTGTCCGCTCTGTGGTATGATTGATGAGATCCTCGAGCTCTTCCATTATTGTACGGCTGTGTGTGTCCTAAAAGAATGAATAATGGAAGAATGAGCAATCCTATCAACACTGAAAACATCAGACTTTCTGGCATGGAGATTGAGATACATTTTCTTGCTTATTCTGCAAAAACAAAATTGCATTAGAAATAATCCCAACAGAGCACGGAAACCAATGCAAATCTATATTGTAAAAATAATCAATTTTATGAATTATTCACACAGCAAAGCAAAAGAAAGGCTCAATATATTTTCATAATGTAGTAAGAATTACATTCTGCATTTAAAAGGCCTTCTGTTCAGGAGCTGCACGGTGGTTCAATGGTTAGCAATGCTGCCTCATAGCACCAGGTTTGATTCCACCCTCAGGTGACTGTCTGTGTGGAGTTTGCACATTCTCCCCGTGTCTGGGTGGGTTTCCTCTGGTTTCCTCCCACAGTCCAACAGGTTAGGTGGATTGGCCGTGCTAAATTGTTTGTAGTATCCAGGCTAGGTGTGTTAGCCACAGTAAATGTGAGGTTACGGGAATAGCGTGAGGAGTTGGGTCTGAGTGGGATGCTCTTTGGAGGGTTGGTGTGGACTGGATGGGCTGAATGGCCTTTTTCTGCCCTGCAGGGATTCTATGATTCTGAACTCAGTGGGTTCAATTGTCCCAGGTCCTAGTCTTTGCCCAACTTTCCAAGCAGCAGTGTTTGTTGCTAATCCTATTTATACATCTTCCGGGGCTGTCCTGTATTTTTCTGCTTATCCAGTTTCTCTCTCCTTTCACCATCACCCGTTGGTCATTTAATCTCCCCTATCTTCCACCCTATCACAGACCCTCCCTTCTGTTCTTCCCTCTCCTACCACCTCTCCCTGTCTCTGTACCTGCTCAAAACCAGGTCCTTCTCCAACGTACTCCAGTTCTAGTGAGAGGTCAATGAGCTTCATTTGAATCTCCATGGATTTTGCCCGACTTCCTGGTTTTACTTACACTTTAAAATTTACTTCAACATCAAACCTCTGGAATGTTACTTCTGTTTGGTTTCTGCTGATATTTATGTGGAATTGACTATAATAGTGAAAAGGATTACAAGATTTCAAACCTGCCCATAGTTACTTGTAGAAGGTGAGGACTGCACATGCTGGAGATCAGAGTCAAAAAGTGTGGCGCTGAAAAAGCACAGCCGGTCAGGCAGCATCAGAGTAGCAGGGTAATTGATTTTTTGAGTGTAAGCCCTTCATCAGGAATGGGAGGGGGAGGGCCCAAGAGATAAATGGGAGGGGGGGTTGAGGCTGGATGGAAGGTAGCTGGGAATGCGATTGGTAGATGAAGGTGGGGAGTGAAGGTGATAGGTTGGAGAGGAGGGTGGAGTGGATAGATGGCAAAGAAGATGTACAGGTAGGACAGTTCAAGAGGGCAGTGCCAAGTTGGAAGGTTGGATCTGGGATAAAATGGGGGAGGGGAAATGGGAAAACTGGTGAAATCAACATTGAGCCCGTGTGGTTGGAGGGTCTCGAGGTGGAAGATGAGGCATTCTTCCCCCAGGTGTCAGGTGGCTAGAGTTTGGCGGTGGAGGAGATCCAGGACTTGCATGTCCTTGGCGGAGTGAGAGGGTGAGTTAAAGTGTTCAGCCACAGGGCAGTGAGATTGTTTAGTGCATGTTACATGGCTTGGTGTTTTACATTGGCTCAAAAATCATTTCAGAGCTGAAAAATGTGTTGCTGGAAAAGCGCAGCAGGTCAGGCAGCATCAGAGGAGCAGGAGAATCAACATTTCGGGCATAAGCCCTTCTTATACCCGAAACGTCGATTCTCCTGCTCCTCGGATGCTGCCTGACCTGCTGCGCTTTTCCAGCAACACATTTTCAGCTCTGATCTCCAGCATCTGCAGTCCTCACTTTCTCCCTCAAAAATCATTTCAGCCAGAGATGGAAAGGGCTTTTTCAAATTAGATATAAACCCAGCTACTAGAGTCCATTCCAACTCTGTTCCAGTCATGAGCCATTGATATTGGTTCAGTTTTACCCTTATGCTAATCTTGTCAGTGCAGCAAGTTAAGTGTTGCCTTCAGATGTCTAATAGTTATGATCTCTGATTACGTACCATCCACCCTCATTCACTCCCAGTGAAAACTCTTGGCCCAAGTGTCCATTTAAACAAAAGGTGAGATTGTTTACCTTCCCAGTAGAATGTTGGACAGTGGAGTGTTTACAGAGGAGTTACAACATGGAAACTCCTGCTTCAGTATTTATGTCAGAGTTTATCAGCTTGATGAGTCAGTACCAGAGTCCCATGGGCCCACATTTATAATGACAACAAGAAAAGGCAGCTTGGACTGAGCCTCTCTTCTACTGCAAAGTCTCTACAGCCCAGAAACAGGCCTTCCACTCAAAAAGATCTCACCTCACATATCAACCCCCTCCTTGTCTCACCCTATCATTGTCTTCTGTTCTTTTCTCCCTCATGTTTCCAGCCTCCCCTTAAGTGTCTTGATAATAGCTGCCTCAAACATTCCTTGCGGGAGTGGGTTTCACATTTTTAAAAAATTCATTTAGAGGATGTGGCTATCACTGGTCAGGCCAGCATTCATTGCCTAGAGGACAGTTGAAAGTCCACACTATTGCTCTGGGTCTGGAGTCACAGGTAGGCCAGGGCAGGTAAGGTTGGCCGTTTCGTTCCCTAAAGGACATTACTGAACCACACCACCCTCTGGATAAAGATGTTTCACCTGAATTCCTGAATATATTTATTGCAGATGATCTTGTATTGAAAGCTCCATATCCTAAAGTCTCCCACATGGGGAATCACTATCTTCATTTCAAAACCCATGAAACCCTTTTATAACTTTAATGATATCCATCAGGTCACCTCTTATCGAACCTTCTTTTCCAGAGGAAAATGGCACAGCCTGTTCAATCCTTTCTGAGAATGATAATCACTCACTTCTGGCCTACTTTTTGATTTTGAATCTTCTCCATTGTCTCTCTTTCTTCCTGGTCTATACCCACATTCTCTCAGAGTGAACAGGGACATTATCCACCTCCTCTCCTTCCCAAAAGGACTCTTCTGGAATCTGACTCAACCCTTCCTTCACCTGTGAACCTTGACCTCAAGTGTCAGTAGACTTTTGACAGTCAAAAAACCTGCAGAATCTGGAATCTCCAGGACTTAAGGACCTAGGAACAGCTACAGGGAAAAACTAGAGAGCAGGATAATCACAGGAGTATGAAAAAAAATGCTCTCATCCATTTATGGAACGATTTTGTATCTTACTTATTTATAAAAATAGATGTTGATGGACAATCATTCAATTGGATAGTGACGTGCCCTACCCATGTCCTGATTGAGTGGTGAGGTGGGATGTGTATGATAGATGTGTGCGGGCAGCTGAGAGGCAGGAGGCATGTGATGAACCAACCTCCATTTGTTGAGAATCAGGAGAACCTTGGCTCATTTGCCTTTGTTGTCTTAGGAATAGGAAGTGGCCATTCAGCCCTTCGAGCCTGTTCCTTCATTCAATGAGATCGTGCATGTTCTCCCACCAAACTCCACAGAACAGTATTTGCCCCAGATATCTTGATACCTTTGGCAGACAACAATCTAACAACCTCAGACCTGATGGCACTTGTGAAAGAGTGCTCCCGAACATCTATCAACTTTTGGGTGTTGAAATGCTTCTCGACTTCACTCCTGAAGGGTTTGGCTGGACTTTTTTTTAGGTTACAGTCTTTAGGTCATAAACCCGACCCAGCAAAAATGGTTTATCTCTATTTAACCTCGGAAAATTCAATCACTTCCCACATGGAAACAAAACAGGCCATTTAACCCAACATTTAACCCAACTGGTCCATGCTTTCTGCTCCAGATAGGTCTTCTCCCACTGACCAGGCGCTTAAAGGACAACAGAATCAACCTTCCAACAAGACCCTAACTGAAAACAATGGAGTCAACACATTCAGTGAGTCAATGCTACTGCCACTTGATTAATTTGCAATCACCGCTGTTATCCACCTAACAAATCAAAGAGGAACTGCTTCAAGTCTCGCTGACAATCAGCCAATCTCAGGAGGAACATCATTTCAGCATTTTAACCAGAGTTTCAAATTAGGCCGCAACATTCAGAATTGACTTCAGTTTACACTTCACTACTTAGGCACCAAATTCTTCATCCAGTTAACAAATATTTGAATTCCTGTTACTATTATTTGGACAATTAGCAGTGTCAGAAAATTTTTTCACAATATCATGAACATTTCATTGTTAATTTTTTTGAACAAGGTTTGAAGTCACACAATACCAGGTTATAGTCCAACAGGTTTATTTATAGAATCAGAGTCATAGAGTCACAGGTGTACAGCATGGAACGGACCCTTCACTTCAGCTCGTCCATGCCAGCGAGATATTCTAACCTAATCTAATTCTGTTTGCCCCCAATTGGCCCATATCCCTCTAAACCCTTCCTATTCATATATCCATCCAGATGTCTTTTAAATGTTGTAACTGTACCAACCTCCAACACTTCCTCTGGAAGTTCATTCCATACACATTTCACCCTCTGCATGAGTTGCTCCTTACATCCCTTTTAAATTTTTCCCCTCCCACCCTAAACCTATGCTCTCTAGTTCTGAACTCCCCATCCCCAGGGAAAAGACCATGTTTATTTACCCTATCCATGCCCCTCATGATTTTGTAAACCTCTATAAGGTCACCCCTCAGCCTCTGTCGCTCCAGGGAAAACAGCCCCAGCCTGTTCAGCCTCTCCCTATAGCTCAAATCCTCCAACCCTAGCCATATCCTGGTCAACCTTTTCTGAACCCTTTCAAGTTTCACAACATCCTTCCGATAGGAGGGAGACCAGAACTGCACACAATATTCCAAAACTGGCCTAACCAGTGTCCTGTACAGCCACATGACCTCCCAACTTCTATACTCAATACTCTGACCAATAACGGAAAGCATACCAAATGCCTTCTTCACTATCCTATCTACCTGTGACTCCACTTTCACGAAACTATGAACCCTCACTCCAAGGTCTCTTTGTTCAGCAACACTCCCCAGGACCTTACCATTAAGTGTATAAGTCCTGCTCTGATTTGCCTTTCCAAAATGCAGCATCTCGCATTTATCTAAATTAAACTCCATCTGCTACTCCTCAGCCCATTGGCCCAACTGATCAAGATCCTGTTGTACTCTGAGGTAACCTTCCTCGCTGTCCACTACACCTCCAATTTTGGCGACATCTACAAACTTACTAACTATACCTCCTGTGTTCTCATCCAAATCATTTATATAAATGATGAAAAGTAGTGGACCCATCACTGATCCTTGTGGCATATCACTGGCCACAGGCCTCCAGTCTGAAAAGCAACCCTCCACCACCACCCTCTGTCTTCTACCTTTGAGCCAATTCTGTATCCAAATGGCTAGTTCTCCCTGTATTCCAAGAGATCTAACCTTGCTAATCAGTCTCCCATGGGCAACCTTGTAGAACACCTTCCTGACGTCCATATTATTCACGTCCACCGTTCTGCCTTCGTCAATCCTCTTTGTTACTTCTTCAAAAAACTCAATCAAGTTCATGAGACGTGATTCCCATGCACAGTCATAAACTTTCATGGTGAAACCTGAATAAGGAGCACCACTCCGAAAGCTTGTGATTTCAAATGAACCTGTTTGACTATAACCTGGTGTTGTGTGACTTCTGGCCTTGTCTACCCCAATTGGTGGCACTGCCTCATCAAATCTTTTGAAGGGTGATGTTTAAATGATTGTTCCATTTTTTTTTCAGAAAGGGTCGTCAATGGCAAAGCCAAAATTTATGCCCATCCCTAATTGCCCATGAATTCATTGCCTCTCTAGCCCATTTCAGAAGGCTGTTAAGAACCAACCACATTGCTGTGGAACTGGAGTCACGTATGGGCCAGGCCAGGTAAGGGAGAGAACCAGTTGAGCTTTTACAACAGGTGACACTGGTTGCTTTGTCACCATTAGGCTAGCTTCTACTTCCATTCTTTTTGTTATTAAGTTCAGATTCCACCATCTGCCAAGATGGGATTTGATCCTTCATCCTCACAACAAGAGCGTGGGACTGTCGATTAGCAGCTCAGTGGCATTACCACTACCCGGCAGCCCTCCACATTGCTGAGAAGACACTTTAAGCACAACAGGGCACTTTTATTCCCCTAAAACAGCTTACTGTAAATCATATGGTTTAAGCAAAGTAAACAGGCAAGGATGATGGTGGTTAACTTTGTTCAAAGTCACGTCTTCATGAACTGCTGGATTTATGAAGTGGCTTGACGACTGAATTTATCGATGTCAAGAGCTGTGGTTACTTTGATATTGCTGCTAATTCAGTTGGAGTACTGCCTTCTGAGAGACAGACAGAGAGAGAGAGACACAGAGGGAGAGACACAGAGGGAGAGAAACAGAGGGAGAGAAACAGAGGGAGAGAAACAGAGGGAGAGAAACAGAGGGAGGGTGGGGACAGAGAGAGGAGAACAGAAAGTAGAGAGAGAGACGGAGAGAGAGACGGAGAGGGAGACGGAGAGGGAGACAGAGAGGGAGACAGAGAGGGAGACAGAGAGGGAGACAGAGAGAAGCTATTCAGCTCATCCTCTGCCTTTCTGAGAAAATTATAAAGTCATACAACATGGAAACAGACTCTTTTAGATTAGATTAGATTCCCTACAGTGTGGAAACAGGCCCTTCGGCACAACAAGTCCACACAGATCCTCCAAAGAGTAACCCATCCAGACCCATTTCCCTCTGACCTAACACTATGGGCAATTTAGCATGGCCAATTCACCTGACCTGCACATCTTTGGACTGTGGGAGGAAACCGGAGCACCCGGAGGAAACCCACGCAGACACGGGGAGAATGTGCAAACTCCACACAGACAGTCGCGCAAGGCTGGAATTGAATCTGGGTTGACCAACCAGTCCATGCCAACCATAAACTAGTCTCACCTGCTTTAGCTTGGCTCATTTCCCTCCAAACCTTTCTTATTCATGTATTTATCCAAATGTCTTTTATATGTTGTAACTGTACCCACATCCATTACTTCCTCTGGAAGTCCATTCCACACATGAACCACTCTCTGTGTAAACATGTTGCTCTTCATGTCTTATAAATATTTCTCCTCTCACCTTAAAAATGTGTCTTGAAATCCCCCACCCCAGGGAAAAGACACCTGTCATTCACCTTACTTGTACACCTCATGACTTTACCAACCTCAATAAGGTCACCTCTCATCCTCCTATGCTCCAATGAAAATAATCTGAGTCTATTCAGCTTCTCCTTATATCTCAAACCCTCCAATCTGGGCAACATCCTGATATATCTTTACTGAACCCTCTCCAGCTTAATAATATTCTTCCTACAACTGGGCGACCAGAACTGGACATAATATTCCAGAAAAGGCCTCACCAATGTCCTGAATAACCTCAACACGATGTCCCCAACAACGGGACCTTGATCAGATGCGCCAATGGGCCGAGGAGTGGCAGATGAAGTTTAATTTAGATAAGTGCGAGGTGCTGCATTTTGTAAAGGCAAATCAGGGTAGGACTTATACATTTAATGGTAAGGTCCTGGGGACTGTTGCTGAACAAAGAGATCTTGGAGTGCAAGTTCATAGTCTTTTGAAAGTGGAGGTAGACAAGATAGTGAAGAAAGTGAAAGTGAGGACTGCAGATACTGGAGTTTAGAGTTGAGAGTGTGGTGCTGGAAAAGCACAGCGGGTCAGGCAGCATCTGAGGAGCAGCAGAATCGACGTTTCAGGCAAAAGCCCTTCATCGGGATCGTGAAAAAGGTGACTGAAAGCCTTCTTCAACCTTTCATACCTCCTTTTCCTTTACACATAAACAATTATTGGTCAAAGTGCTTTTCCCTTCAAAATTAATCTCTGCAGAGAGATTTCTCGATTTTTTTTAAAAGCTGTGTGTTGGATTATTTAGAAGGGTAAATAATTATACTTTTAGACTTCAAACTGGGTGCATCTTTGTTGAATAGGTCTTGTTTTATCATAACCCAATAATTCCATTGTTTATTAAACAATTCCATTGTTTTTTTATATATTCTAAACCTAAATATAGATAAAGTACACAATTAGCCATATTGGTTACTAAGCAAACCACTTACATTTTCTGGTTCGACCACTGGTTTGAGGTTAGTTATAACAACGAGTGTTAACACTCCCTCGTTTAGCTTATGAATAAATGAAAAACAGAGTTAACATCATCTGTTTATTTTTCGGATGGTCATTTTGAGTTGTACCTGCAGGGAATCCTCCTCCAAAGAACATATTAAACAGATCCTCAGGAGTGATATCCGATTCATAATTCCGGTGAAATTCAAAGCCTCCATGTTGATAGTTACCAGGGGATTGGCCATGACCATATTGATCATAGTCCCTTTGTTTCGCTGGGTTACTGAGTACAGCGTAGGCATTTCCGATTGCTAGAGATTACAAAGAAGGAAAAAACACGAGTAACAAAGAATGAGAACATATCCATTCTCTCAAGTGGGCACCACAACCCGCACATCACGGTCTCAAAGAGCAGAGGAACTGAGCCAGTGTTTTGGCTGCCATTTTAAAAAGTCCAGATCAACAGGTATTCAGAAAGGTCACCTCAGTCATTATTTTCCTTATGTATCTCACGAGGTCTTGCTGTGTGCAAATTGTTGTTATCTCGGAGACACAGCAGCCCTGACTACATTTGAAAGCATTTCAATGGCAGTGCGGGATCTAACTGCAACGTGAAAGGTGCTATTTAAATGCAAGTTCCTTCCTGAATATGTTTGTAAAATAAAAGCGATATTAGTTTATTAAACTTCACTCTAGTCATTTCTCATGCTGGCTCAGAGCTGAAGACCATTCTTGTCAATCAGCCTTGTATATTGTGACATTATACACAGCACAAGGAATGCTCAAAACCCCTCAACAATATCTCGGAGGAGGAAAGGGCAAGACATTATTTAAAAAGCAGAGAGAGTGCTACGGCAAGGTGTGGTTACACAGAAGCTGGCATTAATGTAGTTCCAGCGAGAGGTCCTGCATCATGGAATCTTGGGAAAGGATTGGATTTGGGGAAGGAGGTTTTGGTTGCAGAGATCTAGATGGAAGTGGGATTTGGGGATGCACAACAGCAATACATGGAATCAAAACAAAGAACACTGGGTCTGCTGCCATGTACAGCATAGAGAGGTCGTTCAGCCAATCATGTCTGTGCTGGCTTTTCAAAAGAACTACCCAGTTTGTTCCACTCTCCTGCACTTCCTCTACAGACCAGAGCAAGGGAGCAGAACCTTAACATCCAAGCCTGGGTGTTCAGGGGGAGATGCCAGGGCACATTTCCTCACAAGAGGGAGACAGGAAATCTGGATATCTCTTTCCCCATTAAAAAAAATGGTTGCTGAAGCTAGACGTCGATTGGACTGACAGTTCTGCAAGCTGGCCTAACAAAACTCTACTTCCCCACTGCAGATACAGATCTAACTGATCGGCAGAACAATTCCGAGGGGCTGAAGGGCCTTCTCCTGTTCCTATGTTTACAGAGAGTAAGCACGTGATTAGAGAAATAAACATTGTTGGCAACAAAGCAGAACCTGGTCTGTGTGTCCACTTGAGTCTGGAGCAGAGAACAATTTATATTAGAGTGTGTTAAACAACAAAGGGGATAACACTGTACCCCTAGGAGTGGCTGAGGTCCTGAGCAAAGTAAAACTGAAACAGACACAGAGACAAAAGGAATAAAACTGACCAATGAATTCCAAAACCATCAGCACCTACATATGTATCCTTCAGGTCACCTGACACCCCATTTAAGCCTGAGATGAGCAGGATTTACTTCTCTTGCACAGTTGTTAGCATTTGGAATTCTCTCCCCTATTCAGCAGCGGATGTCATTAATTACATTCAAGGCTGAGTTAGGCAGATTTATGACTGACAAAGGACTCTCAGGTTAAGGGGGACAGGAAAGTGAAGAAACAATCAGATCTGAATGATCTTTTTGAATGGTGGGGCAGGTATGTGGCAGGTTGAGTGACCCATTCCAACATCTTATGCTCTTATGTTAAAAGAGACAGGTCAGAGTTACTTTACCAGATAATTTACAAACAGAAGCCCTAAACTCACCTTTAAATGCCTCCGTTGCTCCAGGAGCATGGTTTTTATCTGGATGGAACTTCAGTGCCAATTTTCTGTAAGCTTTCTTCAGATCCTCATCAGATGCATCTTTACTGACCCCCAGAATCTCATAGTAATCTTTACATCGCTTTATCCTACAGAGAGATTGAAACATGGAATATGCAAACCACGTCTAATCAATTAGAAAATAAGGTATTAAAACAGAAATTGCTGGAAAAGCTCAGCAGGTCTGGCAGCATCTGTCCAGAGATCCTTCCTCAGAGCTGATGGTGAAAGGTACATCAGTCTATGTGCAATTACCCCATATTGTGAATCTTGGGGATGGTGTTCAATCAACAAACACACTCATTCTTCTACAAGAATGACACTTTGAATATTAAACCAACTATCACAATGAGAACATGGATTTGGCATCATCTAGCTTCATAAAAAAAATCCCTGTCAAGAAATTGCTGCTTACAATGTGGTCTCATCTACACTAAGGAGACAAAACACAGTCCGGGTGCCTGCTTTGTGGAACACCTACGTTCTGTCCATAAAAATGCCACTTCAATGCACCCTCCGTGTTCCCTGGCCAACATCTCTTGTCTCAGGCTTGCTGCAGCATTCCAGCAAGGTTCAACACAAGCTGGAAGAACAGCATCTTATTTTCCGCTAGGCGACCCTGCAGAACTCAGTATCAAATTCAATAATTCTGGAACCTGAGCACCTCCCTCCATGTCCTTTACCCAGCCCCACACCCCCAGCCCTGTCATCACATAGAGCTGCTCCCAGCACAGCCAACCCATTCTCACCCACTCATTGTCCCCAGCTTTGCTCCTTCCCTGGCTCACCATCAACCACCCCTTTGTTTGCTTAGCTCTTTCCTTGTCTCCGCCTACCCGCTCACTCCTTTACCCTTCCCCACCCACCTTCTCCCATCATCATTTTTACACCACCTTTCCTGAGCTACTATCTGTTCTGAAGAAGGACCCGAAACATTAAAGCTGGTTTCTCTCCACAGATGCCGCCAGACCTGCTGAGCTTTTCCAGCAATTTCTGTTTCCTTTCAGGTCTTTAGCATAGAGCATAGAGCTGTATAGCACAGAAATAGACCCTTCAGTCCAACTTGTCCATGCCAACCAGATATCCTAAATTAATCTAGTCCCATTTGTCAGCATCCGGCCCATATCCCTCTAAACCCTTCCTATTCATATACCCATCCAGATGCCTTTTAAATGTTGTAATTGTACCAGCTTCCACCACTTCCTCTGGCAGCTCATTCCATACACGTACCACCCTCTGTGAGAAACAGTTGCACCGTACGTCTCTTTTATATCTTTCGCCTCTCACCCTAAACCTATGCCCTCTAGTTCTGGACTCCCCACCCCAGGACAAAGACTTTATCTATCCATGCCCCTCATGATTTTATAAACCTCTATAAGGTCACCCATCATTCTCCGAAGCTCCAGGGAAAACAGCAGTTTTCTGCAGGTCTCTGTTTTATTGTAACTGAAAACTCCAGGAAAGACAAATTTCCGGATAAAGAAAGTTCCAGAAGGTCCATCCTCCCATGTTTGGAGCAGTGGTTCCAATCTGTTTTTTCAGACAGCAAGTTTGAGGAATGAATCTGTTGTTCCCATTTATACACCTTTTCCATCCAGTGTTTCCTCACATGACCCATTGTCTTTTGTCATAAACCCTTTGGTCAGTTAATCGCTCCTGTATTCCACCCTTACAGGCAGGACCTCATTTTTTTTCTATTACTACCTCCTTTCCCTCTCTCTCCATTTGATTAAAATCATTTGCATCTCAAAATGTACTCCAACCCTGTTGAAAGGTCAAACTAAAACATTAAGTGTTGTTTCTATTTATTCATTGAATGTTGGTGTTGCTGGCTAGACCAGCATTCACACATAGGAACTTCATGTAGGCCAGACCAGGTAAGGACAGCAGGTTTCCTTCGCTAAAGAACATTAGTGAACGAGATGGGTTTTTACAACAATTGACAGTTTTAATTCCAGATTTTTACCGAATCCAAATTCCAACATGTGCTATGGCAGGATTCAAACCCATGTCTCGAGAGGATTAATCTAGGTTCTGGATTGCTATCCCAGTGACACACCAATGCACCTGACTCTTTCCCTCTGCACAGATGCTGCCCAGACCTTCTGGATATTCCAGCATGTTTTGTGTTTATTTCTAAAGCTGGAGCCTAGCTTTATTATTAAGAACAAAAGAAATGTTATAGGTAAAAACAAGGACTGCAGATGCTGAAAACCAGATTCTAGATTAGAGTGGTGCTGGAGAAGCACAGCAGGCCAGGCAGCATCCGAGGAGCAGGAAAATCGACGTTTCGGGCAAAAGCCCTTCATCAGCTCTATTCCTGATGCCCAAAACGTTGATTTTCCTGCTCTTCGGATGCTGCCTGAAAAGCAATGTTATGCATGGTTAAAGGAACCATACTACCAGTGTGCAATGGTTACACTATAGATTTCCATCATCACTGGAGTAGGTATCCTGCAAACAACAAACCTCAAAAAGCACGATTCATCAAGGCAGTAACCACTCAATGGTAAACAATAGGAACTCCACCCCCTGCAAGTTCCCCTCCAAGCCTTACGCCATCCTGACCTGGAAATATATCCTTGTTCCTTCAGGGTCACTGGGTCAAAATCCTGGAACCTCCCTAAGCACATGGACTGCAGCGGGTCAAGAAGGCAGCTCACCCCCACCTTCTCAAGGGGCAACTAGGGACGAGGCAATAAATACTAGTCAGCCAGCAACATCCATGTCACACAAGTGAATAAAACAAAAGCAAGATACTGTGGATGCTGGAAGTCTGAGGCAAACACAGAGAATGCTGGAGAAATTCTATAGGTCTGAGAGCATTCGTGGAGCCAGAAACACTGTCAATGTTTAACTCCTCTTCAGAACTCAGTAAACACTGCAGAGTTTTCACCTCAAAGTCCTTTGGGATTGATCAACGCATCTCCTACAGAACAACAGTTCCCATGTTTCAGCAACATATTAAAAACATCCCTAAACACTTCACAGGAGCAATTCACAAACAAAATATTTGATACTGAGCCTCAGTGTCAGGACAGGCAACCAAAAGCCCAGGTATCCGTGGGGGCCTTTTATCTGGGAACAGAACGGTATGTACTGTGGTGTTAAACACCATTCGGGAGTGTTTCAGGGTTCCCACTCCAGCTGGGCCTTTGCTGCTGAGGAAGATAGTGGGCCTGAAAGGTGCATTTTACTTTGGCCTTCCCATTCTCTGGGCCGGCTTCTCAGAGAGCGGCAATCAGGTTTTGGGAGAGAATTACCGAGCTTAGAGCCCAGGCAGCTAAAAATAAAGGCACAGCTGTTAATGGAGGAGCGATGGAAGTCAAGATGGGGCAGCGCAGTGGCTCAGTGGTCAGCACTGCTGCTTCACAGCGCCAGGGATCCGGGTTCGATTCCAGCCTCGAGCGACTGTGTGATGTTTGCACGAACTTCCTGTGTCTGCGTGGGTTTCCTCTCGGATGTTTCGGTTTCCTCCCACAATCCAAAGATGTGCAGATTAGGTGAATTGGCCGTGCTAAATTGCCCATAGTATTCAGGAGATGTGTAGGTTAGGTGCATTGATATGGGGTAAATGTAGGATAATAGGGTAGGGGGAATGGGTCTGGGTGGGTTACTTGT
Source organism: Chiloscyllium plagiosum (assembly GCF_004010195.1). Lineage (NCBI taxonomy): Eukaryota > Metazoa > Chordata > Chondrichthyes > Orectolobiformes > Hemiscylliidae > Chiloscyllium > Chiloscyllium plagiosum. The sequence goes on from NC_057741.1 coordinate 38,430,088, forward strand.
TGAAGGGTTGATGTGGACTTGTTGGGCTGAATGGCCTGTTTCCACACTATAGGGATTCTATGACTCTATGTATGGGAGACCGGAATCAGAGCACTGGAGAGATTTCAGAGGATTGTCAAAGCAGGTTGGAGAGATAGGTGCCCGCAGAAAAGAAATATTCATTCAGTGATTAATGAGGCTGAATAATATATTTGAAATGACTTCATTGAAGCACACTAGATATCCTGAGCAAATACAGACAATGGACTCATTATATTTAGACTGCTACAAGTTAACCCACTGAATCCAGCTCTTCTGAAAAATACTGAGCCACAGCTGCACACCTAAATATGATTTCAAATGCTGAGAACTTATCTGATGTGGAAGCAAATGCTTTAGAAATGAAAAGGCTGGTTCTTTCTTTAAAGTCAAATAAGATTTTCATACATCTTAAATTCGCTGAAAAATTTTAAATCTTTGATCTTTTATTTACTTTTGGGTTACGAATTTTTAGGAAACAGGTCGGGGTGGTATTAACCAGCCTAATCAGCCTGTCCTTATAGCTCAAACCCTAAAGGAGAGGTTGAATAGATGAGGGCTGTTTTCCCTGGAGCGTCAGAGGCTGAGGGGTGCCCTTACAGGAGTTTATAAAATCATGAGGGGCATAGATAGGGTAAATAGCCAAGGTCTCTTTCTCATGGTAGTGGAGTCCAAAACTAGAGGGCACAGGTTTCAGGCGAGTGGAAGAAGATTTAATAGGGAGCTAAGGGCGGCCCAGTGGCTCAGTGGTTAGCACTGCTGCCTCACAGCACCAGGTACCCAGGTTCGATTCCTGCCTCGGGCGACTGTCTGTGTGAGTTTCCTCCGGGTGCTCCGGTTTCCTCCCACAATCCAAAGATGTGCAGGTTAGGTGAACTAATCATGCTAAATTGCCCATACTGTTAGGTGCATTAGTCAGGGGTAAATATAGGGTAGGGTGGGTTACTCTTTGGAGGGTTGGTGTGGACTCGTTGGGCTGAATGGCCTGTTTCCACACTGTGGGGAATCTGATCTAATCTAAACTGGACAGTTCCAATAGAAGTGCCAAGCACAGGAAAAGGGGCTGAATGGCCTCCTCTGTGCTCAATGAATAGATTTAAGGCAATCTGAAGCAACTGCACACAGCCCTTCACAATTTTTAAAGAACCTCTGTGCTTGTTGCATCCACTAATTGAACGTGAGTCATTTCATGGTGCAGATGGCATAGTATTACCCAGAGAGCAATGAGAATATGAATGCACTCCCACTGGGACTGGTGACATGAATAGTGTAGGTACAGTTGAAGGTAAGCTGGAGAAAGAGTTAGAAGGTTATGCCGATAGGGAAAGATGAAGGAGGCCTGTGTGGTGCAGTAACACTAGTATAGGCCTGTTGGGCAGAATGGTTGGCTTCTAAGCTTTGGTGCCAATGTAACAAATATGGAAAAAACATCATGGCACGGTTGCATTGTCTCTCACAGTGTGGCCATAGTCTATACCTCTGGACTCCTTCCAGCTGCTCTTTTGTGTAGACCTTTGCTGAGTCAGCTTTGTTCTCCTTCTCCAACGTGGGCCCATTCTCGACCCTGGTGTCTGCAGATTTCCGCTGGTACGGTTTACCCGACTCGGATCGATTCCCGCCACCAGCTGCACTCCCATTTCTGGTGATTGCGTCTATTAATGCTAAAAGAAAGAGAAGGGAAACAAAGGGAGATTAAAGATTGATAGGTATTGACAGAGGGGTAGAGAGCACTCCAACTCCACCAGCAACCTGCAGCCTTCTCCCAGATACTGAACAGCTTCCATTATAACATGACAGTCCATGAGGAGAACAGCATTCCAATCAGCGTGTACAGAACTGCCAAAAACCATCTAATTTACAACACTCCCACTTTCCTCCTGAATCTCTCTCACACACACACACAGAACTCAAATTCATGTAGTGGAGGAGATGGAGGTAATCGCACTCGACTATAATTCAGAGGCCCTGATGCTAATCGTCTATGATAGAAACTCAGGCTCAAACATGATAGACATGGGTTCAAATCCCAACCATGGCACCTGGTGAACTTTTAAAAAATTCAATGAATTGGAATAGTCTGTACAACACTGACAGTGATCATTAAATGGAGCAATTGCCAATGCCACTGTGGTACTCTTCACCGCAGAGAGCTGTCGAGGCTGGGTCATTAACTATGTTCAAACAGAGAGATTTTTAACCAGTAAAAGAATCATGCGATATGGGGAAATAGTAGGAAAGTGGAGTTGAGGATGATCAGATCAAGCGCAGCAGGTCAGGCAGCATTACCAAGGGGCAGGAGAATCGACGTTTCAGGCATGAGCCCTTCTTCAGGAATAAGTTTCCTGAAGAAGGGCTCATGCCCGAAACGTCCATTCTCCTGCTCCTTGGATGCTGCCTGACCTGCTGCGCTTTTCCAGCAACACATTTTCAGCTCTGATCTCCAGCATCTGCAGTCCTCACTTTCTCCTCGATGATCAGATCAACCATAGTCTCACAGGGCGGCACAGTGGCTCAGTGGTTAGCACTGCTGCCTCACAGCACCAGGGTCCCAGGTTCGATTCCACCCTTGGGCGACTGTCTGTGTTGAATTTGCACATTCTCCCCGTGTCTGCGTGGGTTTCCTCCGGGTGCTCCGGTTTCTTCCCACAGTCCAAAGATGTGCAGGTTAGGGTGGATTGGCCATGTTAAATTGCCCATAGTCAGAGGGAAATGGGTCTGGGTGGGTTACTCTTAGGAGGGTTGGTGTGGACCAGTTGGGCCGAAGGGCCTGCTTCCACATTGTAGGGAATCTAATCTAATCTAATCTAATTAAATGGCGGAGCAGATTCAATGGGCTGAATGGCCTACTTTTGCTCCTACATTTTATAGGCAAGATGGCCCCCTGCACAGTTTGCGGCGATGACATTGTGAGGACATTGTGTACCTACCCCCTCCCTCCTTCCCTCTCTCCTGCAGGCTGTTTCCCAGCACCCACCCTCCAACTACCTATAATCCCACAATTTCCCTCCCACTGGCTGTTATCCTACAAGTCCCCTCGCGCTGGCTGTTGCTCCTCAGGGGTTGGCTGTTAACCTCCACTTCTACACTGACAGTTGGTTACTGTGTCAACAATAAACACAGTTGACCATCAATTGGGTCACTGATGCCCTTTAGGGAAGGAAATCTGCCACCCTTTTCTTATGTGACTCCAGACCCAAAATTGACTCATGATTACTCTCAAGGTGAATTCGCAACAGGCAACAAATGCTGGCCTTACCATTGATGCCACATCCTATGGAAGAATAAATAAAAATCGCACAAGATTCTACTTACTCTCATATACATGGGTACAGACACAGAAACAGAGATACATACACACATACAGAGTCAAAGAATGTGGCGCTGGAAAAGCACAGCCGGTCACGCAGCATCCAAAGAGCAGGCGAGTCAATATTTCGAGCAGAAACTCTTCATCAGGAATGAGGGGGTGGTCCAAGAGGGCTAGGAGATAAATAGGAGGGGGGGTAGGTAGCTGGGAATGTGATAGGTAGATGGAGGTGGGGCTGAAGGTGATAGGTTGGAGAGGAGGGTGGAGCAGATAGGTGGGAAGGAAGATGGACAGGTAGGATTGTTCAAGAGGGTGGTGCCAAGTTGGAAGGTTGGATCTGGGATAAGGTGGGTTGCATTCATACAGTGACCGTCATAACCTCAGAGCACCTCATAATCATCTTTAAAGGCAATCTGTGCATAGGAAGCTCCAATAAACTGTGATCGTGGCTAAATAATTTGATTTTTTTTAGCAACACTGGCTGAGTGAGACATATCAGCCCGGAATGACTACTAGAACTCACCTGATCTTTGTCCAAATATTTTCCATGGAATTTTTTATATCCACCCGAGAGGCCTGGGGTGAACATTTTAAGGGCACATCTTTTCCTTACATGGAGGCTTCAATTATAAAGTTCTTCCTTGGGTGAATAAACCATCTGTTAGTTTGAATGCCCATTCTCCTCACCACTGCTTGATAAATGCCTCTGTTATGGGACCACAGATGTGATGACTTACATCAAAGTTATCACACAGGAACAGGCAGTTCAGCCTAATGGGCCCATCCAGTATCTATACGGCACACAAGCCTCTGCCCATTCTTCTACTCTTTCTCCCTCATGTGTTTATCAAGTCTCCCCTTGAATAGATCAATACAATTTGTTTGAACCTTTCCTAAGGAACAAAGCTCTATGGTCTCCCCACTCCGCGGGAACAGAGAATTTTCCAGAATTTCTGATTGAATTTAATCGTGCGACTAATTTTGATGATCCCTAGTTCTTGCCTTCTGTAGCATTGGGGAACATCTTCTCTACATCTGTCCTTCTGAGAGAGGTGAAAGGACCATCCACTCTCAATGCTAGAGACTACTCCTGCTCCCAGCTTTAACCACAGGAGATGTCCTAACATCTTTCCTGTTGCATCTTGGGGTTACCATTGACCGGAAACTGAGTAAGTCACATAAATATTATGGCTACAGCAGCAGGTCAGAGGCTAAGTATCTAGCAACAAATAGCTCACCTCCTGATTCCCCAAAGCCTGTCCAATGCACAAGTCAGGAGTGTGATGGCAAACTATGCAAGACTACGGGCCAAGTACAGGAAAATGGGATTGGAATAGTTAGATGGTTGTTTTTGACAAGCACAGACATGATGGGCCAAAAGGTTTTTCCTGTGCTGTAGGTCTCTATGACTGTATGGTTCTCCACTTCTCTGGATGGGTATAGGCCCAACAACACTCAAGAAGGTCAACACCATCCTGGACAAAGCAGCCCCTGATTGATTGGCGCCACATCCACAAACATCCACTTCCTCCACCACCGATACTCAGTAGTAGCAGTGTGTACCATCTACAAGGTGCTAAGCAGAAATTCACCAAAGATCCTCAGGCATCATCTTCCAAACCCATGACCACTTCCATTCAGAAGGAGTAGGGCAGCAGATATATGGGAACACCACCCCCCGCAAGGCTCCATCCAAGCCACTCACCATCCTGACTTGGAAACATATCTCCGTTCCTTCACTGTCACTGGGTCAAAATACTGGAATTCCCTCCCAAAGGGCATTGTGGGTCAACCTACAACACATGGTCTGCAACGGTTCAAGAAGGCAGCTCACCCCCACCTTCTCAAGGGGCAACTGGGGATTTGGACAATTCATGCTGGGTCCGGCCAGTGACACCCTCACCCCATGAGTGAATTTTGACGGTTCTACTTCTTTGCATCCCGAAGTACAATTTCTGGATGGTTGGCAGTGACAGAGTAATGAGAAAAAATAAAGATGGGGAAAGGATCAATAATGAATGAGCTACTTCAAGAAACTTTGGTTAAGTGAAAGAGAAAAAAGTATGTGCACAGTTGCAGAAACTGACAAAAGAAAAGCTGAAATCATGCTCCAACAACTTGAGCAAGAGCTCAAAGTCAGACCAGGGAAAACATGAGCAAAGGATGCTGAATCAGTTGTAAGCAAGAGTCTCTGGAGGTCACAGGAGCAGCATTTGCGAAGCTCTGGGGATCGCACATGTTCTGAATAATGCTGCCCTATTCGGGAGCAGCAACGCAAGCTGCTGAGCAAAACAGCTGAGTACCTAACAAAAACACAAAGAAAACTTCACAGCCCGCAGAATTCCACCGGAAACTAGCAGTGAATGTAAAATACAACCCCTGAACAAGTGCAGCTCCAAAAACACTCAAGAAGCTTGACACTAGTCAGGACAAAGCAGCCCCATTTGACTGGCACCACATCCACAAACATTCATTCTTCCCACCGCCGACGCTCAGTAGCAGCAGTGTGTACCCTCTACAAGATGCCCTGCAGAAATTCACCAAAAATCCTTAGTCAGTACCTTCCAAACCCATGATCACTTCCACCTAAAAGGACAAGGGCAGCAAATACATGAGAAAACCACCCCCTGCAAGTTCCTCTCCGAGACACTCACCATCTGACATGGAAATATATCACTGTTCCTTCAGTGTCACTGGGTCAGAATCCTGGAATCCACCCTAAGGGCATTGTGGGTCTACCTACAGCACATGGACTGCAGTGGTTCAAGAAGGCAGCTTACCCCGACCTTCTCAAGGGACAACTAGGAACGGGCAATAAATGTTAGGCCCAGCCAGTGACACCCACTCCTATTAGTGATTTGTTTTTTAAAAATGGAAGGGTTTACCATGCTGAGCAGGCCATTTAGCCCAATTGGCAAGGTTAGATCTAACGGAATACAGGGAGAACTAGCCATTTGGACACAGAACTGGCTCAAAGGTAGAAGACAGAGGGTGGTGGTGGAGGGTTGTTTTTCAGATTGGAGGCCTGTGACCAGTGGAGTGCCACAAAGATCGGTGCTAGGTCCACTACTTTTTGTCATTTATATAAACGATTTGGATGTGAACATAGCTGGTATAGTTAATAAGTTTGCAGATGACACCAAAATTGGAGGTGTAGTGGACAGCGAAGATTACAAAAGGATCTTGATCAGATGGGCCTATGGGCTAAGAAGTGGCAGATGGAGTTCAATTCAGATAAATGCGAGGTACTGCATTTTGGGAAAGCAAATCTTAGCAGAACTTATACACTTAATGGTAAGGTCCTAGGGAGTGTTGCTGAACAAAGAGACCTTGGAGTGCTGGTTCATAGCTCCTTGAAAATGGAGTCACAGGTAGGTAGGATAGTGAAGAAGGCGTTTGGTATGCTTTCCTTTATTGGTCAGAGTATTGAGTACAGGAGTTGGGAGGTCATGTTGCTGCTGTACAGGACATTGGTTAGGCCACTGTTGGAATACTGTGTGCAATTCTGGTCTCCTTCCTATCGGAAAGACGTTGTGAAACTTGAAAGGGTTCAGAAAAGATTTACAAGGGACGGGTTGGACCAAAGTGTCTGTTTCCATGCTGTACATCTCTATGACTATGATTCTATGATCCAAACTAGTGTTTTTGCTCCACACAAACCTCCTTCCCAAATCTATTTATCAAATCCAGGATAACAGGTCAGAATTGTCTGGAATACATGGTTGGATTTTCCAGGATTGAGGAGAGATTGAATATTCCTATTGCTCAACAGAAGGTAAATATCTCTCACACAGTACTGATCAAAATGATCTCTCTTCTGTTCCTATTTAATGTATCCAAGTGTGCAGCATAGAAAGAGGCCATTCAGTCCATCGTGAACCCTATGCTAGGTCTGAGAGCTATCCAATGATCTCATTTCTTGTTCTTCTCCCCCCATATTCTTCACAGCCTGACAAATGTCTCCTTTTGCAGTATTATCTAATTTCCTTTTGAATCTGCCACCACTGCATTCTCAGACGCCCTGCTCCTGATCATAACAGCTTCCTTTGTTAAAAGAATTCTCATCTTCCTTCTTGGATGTTGTCTCAGTTCTTGTCACTCTTGGCTACTTACACTTCTGCTGCTGGAAATACTTCCACGTGTCCACTCTCACCAAGGAAGCTGGTCATGATTTGCAACATGTCCACTGAATACATTGAACAGATGTACTGAAAAGGACATCCTTTGTTACATGTGCCTCGGTTACTGGACTAGAGCTTTTTCAGTGAATCACTCTATGTTGAATTAGAACATAGAACATGGAACATAGAACAACACAGCGCAGAACAGGCCTTTCGGCCCTCAATGTTGCACCAACCTGTGAACTAATCTATGCCCACCCCCCTACACTATCCCAAAATCATCCATGTGCTTATCCAAGGATTGTTTAAATCTCCCTAATGTGGCTGAGTTGACTACACTGGCAGGCAGTGCATTCCACGCCCTTACCACTCTCTGCGTAAAGAACCTGCCTCTGACATCTGTCTTAAATCTATCACCCTTCAATTTGCAGTTATGCCCCTTCATACAAGCTGACGTCATTATCCTCAGAAAAAGACTTTCACTGTCTACCTCTATCTAATCCTCCGGTCATCTTGTAGAACATAGAACATAGAAGAATACAGCGCAGTACAGGCCCTTTGGCCCTCGATGTTGTGCCGATCCAAGCCCACCTAACCTACACTAGCCCACTATCCTCCATATGCCTATCCAATACCCGCTTAAATGCCCATGAGGGAGAGTCCACCACTGCTACTGGCAGGGCATTCCATGAACTCACGAATCGCTGAGTAAAGTACCTACCCCTAACATCTGTCCTATACCTACCACCCCTTAATTTAAAGCTATGCCCCCTCGTAATAGCTGACTCCATATGTGGAAAAAGGTTCTCACGGTCAACCCTATCTAAACCCCTAATCATCTTGTACACCTCTATCAAGTCACCCCGAAACCTTCTTTTCTCCAATGAAAACAACCCCAAGTGCCTCAGCCTTTCCTCATACGACCTTTCTACCATACCAGGCAACATCCTGGTAAACCTCCTCTGCACCCATTCCAGTGCCTCCACATCCTTCCTAAAGTATGGCGACCAAAACTGCACACAATACTCCAGATGAGGCTGCACCAGAGTCTTATAAAACTGCAACATGACCTCAGGGTTCCGGAACTCAATTCCTCTACCAATAAAAGCCAGTACGCCATATGCCTTCTTCACCGCACTATTTACCTGGGTGGCAACTTTCAAAGATCTGTGTACATAGACACCAAGATCCCTCTGCTCATCCACACTACCAAGTATCCGACCATTAGCCCAGTACCCCATCTCTTT